>NC_083328.1:21413552-21571104 GCF_963455315.2 Globicephala melas
GGTTTCTGAACACTGAACAACTTTCAGATTCCTGCAAAAACCGTATTGGCTGTGACAGACTATTCTTGTAAGGTACTAGTCTTTTCTTTTCCCCTGATCAGGGATTGAACCCACGCCCCCTACAGTGGAAGTGAGGAGTCCTAACCACTGGATCGCCAGGGAATTCCCTAATATACTAGTTTTTATTTGTTAATACTTTATTTAGAATTTTTGTCTTGTATATCTATTTATTTATTTATTTTTAAATTTTAAATTTATTTTTGGCTGCATTGGGTCCTCGTTGCTGTGTGCGGGCTCGCGGGTTCTAGAGCGCAGGCTCAGTAGTTGTGGCTCGCGGGCTCTAGAACGCAGGCTCAGTAGTTGTGGCGCACGGGCTTGGCTGCTCCACAGCATGTGGGATCTTCCCAGGCCAGGGCTCAAACCCGTGTCCCCTGCATTGGCAGGCGGACTCCCAACCACGACATCACCAGGGAAGCCCTGCCTTGTATATTTATACCTGAGGTTGGGATATGGTTTTCTTTTTTGGTGTTTTGTCAAATTTTGGTATAAAAGTTTTCGCTAATTTCATAAAACACTCTGAAAAATGTTACCTTGTTTTCTGCAACAAAGACTGTTTTTACAGCATTTGGATGACTGCATCTTGAAAGTTTATTAAAAAGAACTCACCCGTAAAACCATCTGGGCCCTCAATCTTTTTGGTTGGCATGTCTGATTTTCTAACATAAGTGAAAGCCAGTTTAGCCCTGTTTTACCTGTGCTCGTCCCCTCCAATCACAATGCCCAGGGGCCAAACCATCACTCACGAAGGTGGTCCAGTTTCTGGCTGTGCGGCGTGGCAGAAGATGGCGAGGAAGGGAGAGAGTCAAAGGTTATGTCACTCATGTTCTCATCTCCAGAGTTCTCTGAGAGGCGAAGGAGCAGTGGGGGCCGGCTCCCCGAGAGGGTCCTCACCCGGGGGCTCCCGCACTTTTCCTCTGTCCCCCTCAAGATGGTCTGCGCTGATTGCTGGAGAATTAACAGGGACATGCACGTCACACAGGCACCCTCTGGGAAAGTGGGGCTCTTCCTGTTGCCTATTGTTCCCTCAAAACCTGAGGCCCTTTCAGCCACAGCACCCACCTGTGCCTATTAAGGGACTGGCAGAAAACCTGAAACGAATCAGTGGGGGCTTAACCCAAAGGCCTCTAAGAAGGGGCAACCGGAACAGGAGCTCAGAGGGCCAGCATTCCCAGAAGCGCTGCCCACGCTTTACAGCCCTGAGCTGGGGGATACATTCCAGAATCCCAAGCTGCTCTTTGACAATATTGTCTTATATCTGGTCCATGCAGTGGGGGTGGGGATGGGGGTACATCCTGGACACGGCGAGGTACTCAGTGAGCCAGGTCCGAGTCTAGTCCAGCCGTTTGTCAACACACCACACGAACCACATTCCACACACCCCACTCACTATCTGTACATACCTGGTCCCCTCACTCTGGGCAAAAATGGGCCTATATCAAGCAGACCCCAGTTCCTCTGTTAGTGGGGATATTCAGGAGGGCTGTGTGCACTGGCTCAAGAGGAACGAGGGACACAGGCAGGACTAAGAGTCTTCCGGCCCCAGTACTCTTGAATTAAGCATTGCAAGGCCTGAGCCACCAGCACACAGAAACCACAGTTTGCGGGTCCTGCCAGCAGAAGGGCCCTGCCAGTCCGAGCAGGTTCACGCTGGGTACCCACCAGTAGCTTGATGTTCTGAGTCACCGCGTCCCTCTCTCTTGGGGAGAGGTCGAAAGGAGTGAGGCCCATGCTCTTGCAAATCCGGTTGCAGGCATGAGAGTGGAAGAAGAGAGCCATCCCGCGGACACCTGCGGACACAACAGAGCAGGGGTTCTGGAGCACGGCTCTGCTTTGGGGTGGGGGCAGGACGGTACTGAGCACCCTAAATGCGGCAGGGGCAGGTGTAAAACATGCTAAACTGGCAGGAGCCAGAGGCCCCAGGCTCCCACCTCCACAATCTTGGGGCGCCCCATATATCACCTCGGCCTGCTTTCTTGGGTGAACAAAGAGCCCGGAGATTTTGTGGGGAGTGTGGTCTCCGTGGACATGCTGGCTTTCCCTGCCTACCTAGGTTGCCATCTCCAAAGTCAGTGCCCCTCTCGGTGTGGATCTGTGGGTCGGTGTAGAGGTCACCCACACCCTGGACGTCCACCACAATCAGCTGGTGGCCGGAACGCTCAAAAGTGAAGTGGCTGAAGGCCTGTGGGGTGACATGAAAGAAAAGGTGACCACAAGAGACCAGGCTATGGGTTGCACAAACGCTGGCAGGCAGTGCTCTGAGAGGTTTCAACACCCCACCTCTGCCCATGTTGGGGGCCTTTATCTGCAGGGAGGAGTTGTACAGAGGCAAAGACAAAGGAAGGAGCCCTGCCTAATTCGGAGGGACCCGAGGTCTGCTGAGATGGGGCACGGGCGTGTGCAGGGGCCTCACCTGCGGTGTCAGGCGCATGTTGTCATCACGGACGAAGCCTGAGTTGGAGTTGTACTTGATGTACTTGCCCTCGATGTAGTGCTCTAGGTGGAAGAGAGGCCGGCCCTGCCTTTCCTTCAGCTCTATGATGCACATCTGCATGATGTCCACCTGGCGGGAAGGTGGGAGGGGGGTCAGAGGGAGGGCCCAGCGGAACCCTCCTCTGATAAGAGGCTGGAGCAGAAAGGCTGAAACTGCTGACTGTCCCCAGAATCCACTCCCCTTTTCCTTTGAGAATGAAAACCCCTGCTACGGCCTCAATGTATCCCCCCAAATTTCATAGGTTGAAATCTCAACCCTCAAAGGTGATGGTATTAGGAGGTGGGGCCTTTGGGAGGTGAGAAGGTCATGAGAGAGAAGCCCTCATGAATGGGATTAGTGCCCTTATAAAAGAGACCCCATAGGGCTTCCCTGGTGGCGCAGTGGTTGCGAGTCTGCCTGCCGATGCAGGGGACACGGGTTCGTCCCCCGGTCCAGGAAGATGCCACGTGCCGTGGAGTGGCTGGGCCTGTGAGCCATGGCCACTGAGCCTGCACGTCCGGAGCCTGTGCTCCGCAATGGGAGAGGCCACAACAGTGAGAGGCCCGCGTACCGCAAAAAAAAAAAAAAAGAGAGAGAGAGAGACCCCATAGAGCTCCCTCACTCTGTCCACCATGTGAGGACACAGCAAGAAGATTCCAGCTATGAACGAGGAAGAGGGCCCTCACCAGAACGTGACCATGCTGGCACCTTGATCTTGGACTTAACAAATTTCTGTGGTTTTTGAGTTACCCATTCTGTGGTGTTTTGTTACAGCAGCCCAAATGGACTAAGACAACCCCCCATCCCTGAGCTTTAACAGGATGCACAGCCATTCGGTAGGGATGGCATCGCTTGGCTTCCCTTGGAGGCTAAGTGTGGCCATGTGACTAAGCCTGGCCAATAGGAAGCAAGCAGCAGTGATGATGCAACTCCAGCCTGCCCTCTCCTCCTCTGGCCTTCCTGAGGCTGTAAGGTGGACATCTGCCGGTGAGCCAGATCTGACCATGTAGTCCAGGGCAACTCCCGGCAGGTGGCAGAGCAACAAGACAGAAGGAACCAGGCCTCTGGATGACTTGAGCAGGCAAAGCACCAGCCCACCCTGAGACCCCACCAAAGCGGGATTGTTAGATGAGACAAAAGAAAACCATTTCGAGTTAGCACACAACTGTGGGTCTGTCTGTTAAGCAACTCAACCTGTGCCTTATGCTAATACAGTGAATTTGCGCAAGTTATTTCACCATTCTGTGCCTGAGTTTCTTCACCTGTGGAACGGGTAAGAGGATGAAATCTGTTGGCACAGGGAAGAGGCAGTCAACGTTTGCCGATGTCATTATTATCAGCAGACACAAGTCTAGAGTGATACATACCAAACCGTAAGAGTGGTTCTTTCCCTGCAAAGGGGACTTACAGGGAACTCAGACATTCCTTGCTAAATTTTGCACCAAGTACATGTTTAACTTTGTACTCAGAAGAAAACATGTAAGTACTATGTATGTTTGTAAAGCAGAGCAGGGAAAACCTGAAACTCTAACTCGTTATCTACTACACAAGATCATAGCCACGGCACCCTGTTCCCTTGACGCCACCCACAACAGGAGCCAGGCCTGGGTTTCCCAAGGAAATGACCACCCAGGAAACTGCTTGGCTGAGTCACCAGACAGGCAGACAACAACTGCAGAGGCCAAAGGGGCCCAGAGCTGAGAGCTGAGAACCTCCCCAAACGTGGCCTCAGTTCTGAGAACCAGACAGGGGGGAAGGAGCGGCTGGTTCCCAGAGGGTTCCTGTTCCAAAAGTTGGCTCCATGTCTGCCAGGAAGCCTGCTGCAGGGCCACCTGCTTGAGCAGAAGGCAACTGGGTGAGGGTCAGTGGCAAGGATACATCCTCAAGGGGACAGCCAGGTCCTCCTCAAACAACCACATTCCTCTCCCTTCATCAATTCAACCACGTTATTATTCACTGAGCACCTAGGCACTCGGACAGAGTTGAACAAGACAGATAAAATCCCTGCCCTCGGGGGAGAGAAGCAACTGAAATATTAACTACATGAATAAGACCCTTTCAGACGGTGCCAACTGCTCTGAAAAAAAAGAAACCAAAACAAAGTGACATGACAGAGGGTGCAGCGGTGGGTTACTTCATTTAGGACGGTCTAGCACAGCCTAGCTGAGGAGGTGACATGAGCTGAGACCTGAACCGTGAGCAGGATTGAGGAGATGCAGTGATGCAGCCTTGCAGGAACAGTCAGTGCAAAGGTCCTGAGGCAGAAACAAGCTTAGGGAGGAAGGAAAAAGTGGCCAGGCCTGAGTGTACTGAATTACTAAAGAGGACACAACCCCCGAGGGTGGGAGTGTGGCTTTTTGTATCCACACCAAGGACACTTAATCAAGGGCTCTGCAAACAGTAGGCACTCAATAAATTCTGCTGGCTACCTGGAAGTGTGGCTCTCCTAGGCACTCAGAAGATGGTACCTTATAGCTAGCAGGTGCACAAATAGTAGGAGAGCTGAGCTGTGAATTTAAGCAGGGCAGAGGCCCGGGGCGCTATTTCCTCAAATGCCTGCAGGCAACAGGAAGTTCTGCTTGGCTTCAGGTCACCAATACCCTGGGGGCTCAAGTGAAGAAGGCAAGAGCAGGGGCTTGGAAAGCCTGGATTTGAGCCCTGGCTCCATCCCTGCCCATTTGGGCAAGACACTTAACCCCTTTGTGCCCTAGGTTCCCCAGGGGCAGATAAGGAAGGAATCCATTCCCCACTCCCTCTCCTGCTTTTCCTTGGGAGCTACCAATCTCAGTCCACCTAGTCTGGGTGGAAGAACCCATACTGCTGGTGGGTACAAGGCTCAGGCCTGCCTAATCTGCATATTCCCACACCCTGGCCATCGTGATTGGCTCAGTGATAGGCACCTGACCTAATCAAGCCAATGAAACCCATGGGACTTCCCTGACAGTCCAGTGGTTAAGACTCCGTGCGTCCAACAAAGGGAACGCGGGTTTGAACCCTGGTTGGGGAACTAAGACCCCACATGCCGTGCGGTATGGCCAAAAAAAGAAAAAGAAAAAAAAAAAGAAACCCAGTTTTGAGACTCATTGAAACTTACGGGAAAACATGTCATTCCATCAAGGTTGCCGAGAAACGGAAAGGGAGCCTGCAGCTACTGGGACTAACATGTCACTACAAGCTGAAAAGCCGCCTGAGAGTGATGCCAACACAGAACACTGAGACTAGAGCTGGAGGAAGATTCCCAACAACTTCAATTTGGTCCTGGATCTAGCTACACCTGGAGCCAGCACTATTTCTCAGTTATAGGAGGCAATAAATTCCCTTTTTGGATTAAGCCCGTTTGAGTGGGTTTCTGCCATTTGCAAGCAAAAATCCTGACTAATGGATCCCATCTGTAAATGGAATAAAAACATTCCGACCTCAAACAACCTCAGACCTCTGTTTTCAGAAATCAATAACTCTTGGCATGTAGAGTACTTGACATATCAGGCTCAATACATGATGGTTGTTATTAGCGGCTGCTAAGATGGTGAAAAAGGAGGCCTGTGACAGGCACCTCCATCGTCCTCATCTCCAGATACGTCCTGGTGTTGGAGGGCGGCAGACAGGGGTGCCACACACCTGCTTAGGGGGCTTGTGCCGATTATACTCCTCTCCCCAGAGCTTGGCTTCCATCTGTAGACGCACATCCTCAAAGTACACGTCCCTGTCCACGGACTCGATGTAGCGCTTTGCCACGTAGTTGGAGGCCCCCTTCCACTGCTGAGTGTGCAGGAAGTTGGAAAGCTTCTTCCTGAGGGGAGAGGCATCAGGGGGCCCGCCTGGGTGTTCTGGATCCCAGCCCTAGTCCCCAGGATGGGAAGACCCTGCCTGACCCGGCTGGCTGGAGCCAGGAACAAAATGCAAGAGGTGGGAGGGGCTTCCCCACCCCACAGCATCCTTCAAAGAGCTGCGAATGGGGCTTAAGGGACATACTTCCTGTTCTCCTCCAGCCCATCCCCACAGCCGGTCCCAACGTGTGGTCCAACGGAGACCAGATGGAGAGGAGCTTGGGCTACAAGAAGAGAAGCCACTGTCTCCATTTCTTGACTGGAAATGTCACAGTGCCCCTGCTCTCAGGAGCCTGAGGGAGTCTGGGCAGGGCCCCGAGAGGCAGGCTGAGTCACTTACGTCCTGAAGCACTCCCTCATTGCTCCCCGGCCGAAGGGCTGAAAGACATCACACAGCGGGTTATCAGTCCCCACACCCCACCCAGAGGCTACCCTGAGCCAGGAGGAGATTTTCCCCTTGGACGTCACCCACCAAATCGATGCCCTGGACCTCATCTCAACCCTAAAATCCCTGGGCCCTCCTTCCTTTACTGCAGCACCAAGCCCTCATAGAACTTCCAGCCTGGAGGCTGCAGGACTGATGAGACCACCCTATTCCCCGCCTAGCTGAGCAGAAGACTCTCAGGGGGTGAAGATATTATGGGGGTGACGGGGTGGGGGTAGAGACAGTACATGTCAAAGGATGTTTTTTGTAGCCCTGTCTGTAACAGAAAAAAAAGCAAAACCACCCAAATGTCCATCGACAGTATAATGGATCGATCAATCAGGTCTATTTGCTTGACAAAATATTATACAGCAATGAGAATGAACAAATTACAGTTCTAGAAAAAACATGTACAAAACCTCATGGACAAAATGTTGAGCTATACATATACGGTATGGTTCCACTTATAGGGAGTACAAAAAGGCAAAACCAATCTCGGGTGATAGAATTCAGGGTAGTGCTTACCCTTGGGGGTAAAGGAGGAGTAAGTGGGGCTGAGAGGGGCTTCTGGGGGTGCCGGTGATATTCTGTGTCTTGATCTGGGTGCTGGTTATACACATGTTCACTTGGTGAAACTCATCAAGCTACACACTTTTCTGAGTGTGTGATACACTACAAAATGTTTCACAGATCGATCCTGCCCCTTACTAGGCAGGAAGTTCTCTATTTTCTAGTTGATTCCTTTTTCTTGCAACCCACTGAGTTCACCTTGTTAGATGAAAAGTAATAGGTGGTGACCTGTAAGTTTTGAAAACGGATATACACATTCACGGTTCACCGATTTTCAATAAGAGCGTCAAGAAGAATCTTTTGATATATATGATTAATACATGAAATGCCCAGAATAGGTAAATATACAGAGACAGAAGATAAATTAGTGGTTGCCCATGGCTGGGGCAGATAAGGGAATTGGAGACTGACTGCTAATGGGTAGGTACGGGGTTTCTTCTAGAGATGGTGAAAATGTTCTGGGACTGATCGTGGTGATGGTTGCATAACTCTGTGACTATACTAAAAACCACTGAACTGTACACTTTAAATGGGTATGGGGTATGGTGTGTGAATTATATCTCAATAAAGCTGTTGTAAAAAATAAAATAAATATACAGTACTATAAAGAATCCCCCAAAGTTAAAAAAATAAAACAAAGTGGGTGTGGAGGAGAGGAAGCAATCCCTGATTACACTGGGCTCGAGGCTCTGCTCACCTGAGACGCCATCTTGATCAGAACTTCATCCTCCAGCCACTCCCCGGTGACAGCGTTGTACCTGCAGAGACCAGAACCCACCCCAGGGCGCAGCGTCCATTACCTGATCCTGTCACTCACTAGCTGAAGGCAGAAGACTTTTCTGGGCTGCCCAATGCCCTCGGGATCAAATCTTCTCTCTACCCACAGGCCCACCTGACCTCCTGGGTTGGGTCTGTGGACACTCCCCCTCCCTCCCAGGTCCCCACCACACTGGCCTCCTGCCCCTTCGTCAAAGGCAGCTATTCCCTCTCCACCATGTCCCCCAGAGCTTACAGTTGTGCAGTGGGCGGGCTTGCTCCCTACCTATCTGGCTCCCCCACCGGACTGTAACTCCACAAAGGCAGGCCAGTGAACAGGACCTGGTACAGGGGAGGCTTAATAAACGCATGGTGGATGAACAGTTGAATAAGTAAATATCCTTGTTATAACTGGCCTAGATAATGAATGGCGTGTCCCAGGATGGGAGGTGGCAGCATCCTCGTTCTTGCCGGTGTGAGGCCCAGTGCAGGCAGGGCTGGGGGGAGGGTCCTGCCTCTGAGTCCAACCAGGAAAGGGGCTGCCGGATACACACCCAAGGCAGAGAGGGATGGAGAGGGTTCCAGAACATTTTCATCTCTCTTTTCCCAGGGATCCTCTTTTCCAGAGCAAATCTGCCCCTAGGCCTGGCTGGGCCTTAACAGGTTTGCCTGGTAGGAAGCTCCTTGGCTCAGTAAATCCCTAAAATCTTAAACCTCCCCCAGGGCTGAGGTGTTCTTAGCTCTAGCAGATGCCTCCCTGGCCCTCCCTCAGGGGCGACAGACTCCAGAACCTCCCAGCTCGTGGGAACAGCCTTTTCAGAGCCTGAAAAACAAGCAGAGGCCTGGCGGTTAACCCACCCCAGGCCCAGGGTGGGGAGGAAGGCTTGTCAGAGCCACACACCTGCTGGCACCAGCCCGTGGCAGTCCTGTGCCAATAAATAACAGCAATCATTGTTAGTACTACTATGTAGAGGCCAAGGTAAAGGAAGTCGTCTTCCCTCACTTCCAAACAGACTGAAAGCTGAGAGGCGCCCAGAAGTTGGGGGAGGGCAGAGACATGCAACACTGGAAGGGTCTTAACTGTCCTTCACAATCACTAACCTTACCGAGGACAGAGCTGCTCTGAGTTCACTGAGCATTCACTGTATGCTGAGTGCTTACACGGAACTCCTCCATCAACCGTCACTCAGCCCTGTGAGATCCGTACAAATATTGTGCCCACTTTCCAGATGGGGAAACCAAGGTTCAGAGAGGTGAAAAAACCTTCCTGAGAGCCAAGATTCAAACCCAGGTCGGTTTCAAACAGAACCTTGCTCTTAACCAGCCTGGGTACAACCCACGTGAACAGGAAATCTGTCCCAGTAAAGGGCTGGCTTGCAGCAGAGCTCTTTAAAAACCAGCAATAGAGGTGGAAGCCTCCAATTTAGAAATCTCTGGACATTCTGGCCATCAGTGCCGGACCTCCCTCTGCTGGCAGCCAAGGCAGGTGAAATCAGCTACTATGGTTGAGAAATAAACACAATTCGGCGCAGCCCCTGGTCCCTGGCCCCCAAGGAGCTCAGGGACACACAGAACCAGCCCAGCACGTGAGTCCTGCTTTTCCAAGGGCCTCCCTGGTAGCCTGGTGTCCTCAGCCTGGAGGCCAGATGTCACCGACCAGCCACCACGCTGCGTTTATAGGCAGGAAGGAACAGAGTGCGCAACCTGGCCTTCTGGGGCCCCGACGATGCTGACCTCAGCTGCCGGCACAGACCCCAGAGCCCACTAGGAGGTCAGCCTCCGAAATGGGGAAAGGTGCACACTAGGTTCTAACCCAACTCCTCACAAGGTGGGAGCAGGAACACACTGCAGAAAGGTGGAGAGGGCTCCACTGTTTCTGCCTGCCTAGCAACTGCTCCCCTTTCTTCTGGTAACAGCACCCCAATTTTCCTTTGGAAAACCCCCATCCTCCATTTTCAGAACATATGGACTGGGTGAAGCTGATCCCCCAGCACCTTCTTGCTTGTGGTATGTGATCTAGACCTGGCCAGTGAGAGCAGAGCTCCTGGCACAATGACTGGTTCAGTAACGGGCCTATAACCAAGGCCAGGCCAATGAGATTCAAATGTGGGACTTTTGTTTTAAAAAAAAATCGAGAAAGAAAGATCCTTTCCCACTGAGTGAGATGACATGTGGGGCTCCTAGGAGCCATGTGTACCACTGATGTAAGACAGTCTATCTGGGGTCAGAGCCAAAAGCATCCTTGGAGCAGCTGGGACTAGCCATACGCGAAGCCCACGTAGATGAGTCAACCGTTCCTTTCTATGCTTAAGCCACTGCGAACTGGGTTTCTGTCACTTGCATTTGAAAAAGAGTCCTGACTAATTCACAGACACTGATCTGAGTCAGAAAGTTATCTTATTAACTACCTGGGTGACCCTGTTCAAACCTCTCTCTCCACTGGGGCAACTGAGGGAACTCACGGGGTTCACCTGGATGAGTCAGAGCTGGAGGGGTCTACAGAGGTCACAGGACACAGGACAGGCCCCAGGGCAGATCCATGAGTCTTCTAAAATTATGAGTCAAATAAGACATATGCGTGCAACTTTCTGAGATGGCTTCATCAGATCCTCAAAGGAGTGCCGAAGGCTTGACACAACGACTGCAGACTTTATTTAATGAGTAAATACATATAGAGTGCGTAAACAGTACCTCGCAGATGGAACATTCAGTAAACAAGGACCCCATCATCATCACCATAGTCCTCCTTATTATTATGTTGGTGGTAGCGTTCTGTTGTTTTTATTTTTCTTCCTGAAACCCCCTGAGAACACTCTTCCTTCCTCTGCCTTTTCAAATAGGAAACCTAGACCCTCCCAGCTCTGTTTTGTGAATCTTCCTGGGGCCAAGGCACTGAAAGGCTGGTCTGCTTTCTTTCCCTCTGATAGCAATTGTGGGGTCATGTGTTGAGATGATGCAGCCACAAGACAAAAGTAGCCTGGATCCCTGAGATGCCCTGAAGAGCTACTCAACTCTCACCCAACTTCGTACGAGCAAGAAATGCACCTCTGTTGTATAAAGCCCTTGGGGTATTTGCACTTGCAGCATAGCTCAGCCTAGCCTGTAGAATACACACTTTACAGGATTAAATACACACGGTAAGGATTAAATGAGATCACGCACAATGCCTTGAGCATGCGTAAATACTCAAATACTGGCTGATATTATTATTATTATATTCCCTTTTCCTTGATCTCCAAGGGTACTTAAGCCTCACTGATTTTAAGCAGAAAGAGGACCCAAACCCCAAGGACTCCTTGTGGACTGGGGTCATATAGTGTCTGTAGACGAGGTACTGACCTGTGACGTGTGGCGCATTCCGTGGCAATGTCCTCCAGGTGGAACTCGGCCCAGGGGTCAGGCATGTGCTTGGCCTTCTCGATTGCATGCTTCCAAGCTTCCTGCAGAAGCAAAGGGGAGTGTTAGGTCCAGACCAGGGGCTTCTGGGACAGTGCAGGGCAGCTCCTCTCACCCTGTGATTTCCCAGTGTCTCCGACCTCTGGGGAGGCAGACAGCATCAGTCAGAGAGAATCACTCCCATCTATTATCCTTGTAGGAATATAGTTCCCAAAAGACCTCACATGGGCCCAGCTCACATGGGCCCAGCTTTCCCACGGCCAGAAGTGACCTGTCTTAACTACAAAACCGAAGAAGAAACATAATATGTATAGAAAACACATACTGCTTCACTTGTTATCAAAAAGTTGAGAATGAAAATAAGATGATAGTCCCCCATCCCACCTTGTTCAGACTGGCAAACATTTTCACAGCTGGTAATGACGAGTCTGACCAGGATGTGGGGAAACAGGTGTTCTCACGTACTGTCAGTGGGTATAAACCTCTTCTAAAGGCAATCTGGCAATGTACTAAAATGGAAAAACTGTATTCCCTTATTTTGACCCAGCAATTCTACATCTAGGAATGTATCCTCTAGAAATACAAACATAAGTGTGCAAACATACGTGTACAAGAGGTATCACTGTGATCGTGCAAAATGAATTCATCCCAAACGTCTGTGGGGAGTGGTTAATACGCTTTGATTCTATTCATTTAAAATGCTAAACCGCCTTATGGTGGGAATTCTGGACTCTATCAGGCCCAATGTCACCTCTTCATAAATATTGTATAAATCATAAATACACCCCATTTTACTGCCCTAAATGAAATTCACAGACAATTTAACCTTCTTAAACTCAAGAGTATATCAAACTATGCAAAAGATATGTTGCCTTTACATTAACAAAGTGCTAAGTTCTCAGTTAATTATGAACAGATTCCCATGAGACGTTCCAAGGTCCTAGGGGTGCAGGACAATTCCTTGTGCAGATCTGCTCTGCCCGTTGCAGGTTCAGCGTCCCTGCCTTCCACCCATTTGGTGCCTCAGTGCCTTCCATTGTTGTGCTGCCCGAAAACATGTCCCCAAACGTTCAAACCCTGTTAAGAACGGGGCTTCAAGGGTACTAACTGGGAAAGATGACCAAGGCGCGTTATGGAGAGAACATGCTGATTCTCAACAGCATCATAGTACGACCCCAGTTTTTTGTTTTAAGAAGCTCATTTGGGACTTCCCTGGTGGTCCAGTGGCTAAGACTCCACACTCCCAATGCAGGAGGCCCAGGTTCGATCCCTGGTCAGGGAACTAGATCCCACATGCCACAACTAAGAGTTCACATGCCACAACAAAGATCCCGAGCGCCGCAACAAAGATCCGCACAGCCAAATAAATAAATATTAAAAAAAAAAAAAAAGCAGCTCATTTTACTGTTTTTATAATCCCAAGGTGGACTCCTTTCTTGTCCCCTCCAAACAAACACTCCGACTCTCACACTGGGGAGCAATACCCTCTCCATCTTTTCCTGTAGAGCTTGAACCTTTGCCCGACAGCCTCTACAGAGGAATCAGTGAGACCAAACCTCCCTTCCAGGCCACAGGCCTGAGCCACAGGGAGGGTCTGGATCGTGGGCTGGCCACTGCCTGGGCCTGGCAGATTCCAGACCTCCCCACCCCACAATGGCATCCCTCAGCCTCCTGGACCAGCTCTTAGGAGCTCTTCCACGGACTTGGGTGCAAACAGGACAGCTCCCAGCGCATGCCCCCGGCCTAGGCTCCATCACTGAGAGCCTGCTCAGAGGAGATGAGGCGCACACACACATGCACGCACACGGCCCAGGGCTCCCTTACTGGGGCTTTCTAATCTCTGCAAAGTCTAAAAATGAAGCCCGTAATTTTTTGCTTCCTATTTGGAGGTAATTCATGCTTAATGAAAACACTTGGAAAATACAGAAGACAAAGAAATTCAAATCTGCCACGTGCCGTCCACCAGAGCAACTATCATCAATGCTTTGGACTAGTTATTTTCCAGATCCCTTACGTGCATTTTTAAATAAAATTGGAATCACACTGCAAATATAACTTACAGCTTTTCAGGAGAGTGGGTCAATGGGACTTGGATCTTTATTTAGTGATCTTGATTTTTTCCCCTGATTCCAAATGTTTGATCTGCTTATTACAAAAAAGTACAAGTACTACAGAATTCTGAATTAGAAAGCAGCCGTCCTTTCTAACCTCTACTCCTCTGAAAACCTCAGCTGACAGTTGATTTAGATATTCTGCAGGTTTCCTCCCATGCATTTGTTAACATACACATGAATTTAAGAGCACTGGGACGGTATTGTGTTCCGCATCTTACGTTTCTCCACTTAACACAGGATCCTGGACCCACCCTTTCCATGTCATACGTACAGACAGGCTGGATCGACCTCGTTTCCCTTCCATGGTTGTACGATACACAATTATATAAATGTACCTTAAGCTGTTTCTCAGACCTCAGCTGATGGTTATATAGATTCTCTCTAATAATCCCTCGTATAAACAGTGCTAAAGGGACCATCCTCTTATCTAATCTCTGTGCACCTGTGCAAGAGCTCAGTAGGACATACTTCTTGGAAGTATAATCACTGGATCACAAAGTTTAGAAATTTGGAGTTCCCCTCCAAAAAGATTCTCCTAGGTTACACTCCAAGAAGCAAAGAACAAATCACTCAAATTTTTTGGCACAAACATCACATCATGAATTTACAAGTTAGCTGTAACAGCTGTGTAACAATCCACTGCATGGGTTAATCATTATTGATTTAACTGTTCACCTGTGGTTCTCCACAGTGAGACTCTGAGCTTGTCACTGCCTTTTCCCTGTTACACATAACCCTGCAGCAGACATGTTTACGACTAAAGCAGTTGTTGGATTTCTGTACTTTAAAAAAGTGCCACAGTCCCCTCTTGTATTCCAGCTGCTGCGAATGGCAGGGATGGCCTTCTGACCCCCACCTGTCAAGGAGCCCGCTGAGTTCTGAGTAGTCAGCAGGCCGCCCTTCTGAGCATGTCTGTACAAGCGCCCTGTTCTCTGCCTGAGACACATGACTTTCTCAGTGTACCTCTCTCAACCGGTGACTAAGACGCGCCCTAAGCAACCAAAGACAGGGCCCCCCATTCAATGAGGATTATCGACAGAAATTACCTGCTGGCTGGATGCTACGGCAGCAACCAGAAAAAACAGTCAAGGAAAAAAGTATTTCAGAATTAGAGGGCATGTTATTTCACAGGCTCAGAATTACCTTTTTTTACAAACCCAGAAAAAAAATCAAGCCACACCTTACTGGCAACAGGTGGGTTTAATGCAAGTGACTTTTTTTTTTAAGCACAATATAAAAAGTCCTGTACTGGGCTTCCCTGGTGGCGCAGTGGTTGAGAGTCCGCCTGCCGATGCAAGGGACGCAGGTTTGTGCCCCAGTCCGGGAAGATCCCACATGCCACGGAGCGGCTGGGCCCGTGAGCCATGGCCACTGAGCCTGCGCGTCCGGAGCCTGTGCTCCGCAACGGGAGAGGCCACAATAGTGAGAGGCCCGGGTACCGCAAAAAAAAAGTCCTGTACTAAGATGCAGTTCCCTCAGCTCTGGTTCCGGCCCACTGCTGACGAACTTGGGGAACCTCTATTTCCTCATTTACAAAAGACAATGAAGAATATTTTGACTACTGGTGGTCAACTTCTTTCCTGTCCCCACCCGTGGGGCAGACATGCTCCCACTAGAAACAGTGGCTCACTGAGCACAGTGCTCATTACAGTTGAACAACCTCAGCTAAACTTAAATCACTGGTACTATTTTATCCATCAGGTTAGGAAAAATAGGTGGTTACGGAGGACCGGGAAGTGAGTGCTCTCAGACACTGTGAGGAGAGTGGAAGCAGGTACTGCCACCTTTGAGGGCCATCTGGTTATGCCAGATGGTCGGCCAGTGGTTATGAACCTTCTTCACTGACTTCTGACCCAGCCATTCCGATCACCTACCCAGGTGTGCTCAGGTCGGTGCTCGTAACGCTATGTAACAGGCAAGCATTACAAACAACCTGCCAGTCCACAGGGGGATCATTAGGTACACTTGGCATACTTGCATGCAGCCGTTAAAAAGATGACGGTGCTGATATGGGCAATCTCTAAGGCCTACTGTCTGGGGGTAAAAAGCAAGGTGCTGAATAAAGCAAACGGCATGACACCATTTACTGGTGGAGGAAACCCACAAATCAGTACTATAGATTTCTTAGACTCACAGACAGAGATCAGACCTGTGGTTGCCAAGGGGGATGGGGGGTAGATGGGTGGAATGGGAGACTGGGGTTGGTAGATGCAAACTATTACATTCAGAATGGATAAACAACAAGGTCCTACTGTATAGCACAGGGAACTATATCCAATCTCCTGGGATAAACCATAATGGAAAAGAATATAAAAAGAATGTCTATATGTGTGTAACTGAGTCACTTTCCTGTATAGCAGACATTGGCACAGCACTGTAAATCAACTCTACTTCAATAAATATATATATGAAAAAAATACCATCGATTTCTAAGGATATGTGTGTCTGTAGATATACGCCTAAATGTACATTTATATATAAATACATCTTAAAAGGTCTGAAAGTTTTACAGCACAGGGAATATAGCCAATATTTATAATGACTTAATTTTTTAAATAAATTTATTTATTTATTTTATTTTTGGCTGCGTTGGGTCTTTGTTGCTGCGCGCGGGCCTTCTCTAGTTGCAGAGAGCGGGGGCTACTCTTCGTTGCGGTGCGCGGGCTTCTCATTGCGGTGGCTTCTCCTGTTGCAGAGCACGGGCTCTAGGTGTGCGGGCTTCAGTAATTGTGGCTCGCGGGCTCTAGAGTGCAGGCTCAGTAGTTGTGGCACCTGGGCTTAGTTACTCCGCGGCATGTGGGATCTTCCCAGCCCAGGGCTTTAACCCGTGTCCCCTGCATTGCAGGAGGATTCCTAACCACTGCTCCACCAGAGAAGCCCCTATAATGATTTTAAATGGAGTATAATCCTTGAAAATACTGAATCACTATGTTCTACACCTGAAACTAATATAATGTTGTAAATCAGCTATACTTCAATAAAAATTAACGATAAAAATAAATTTAAAAGGTCTGAAAAGTGATTATTCGAAACTGACACAATGGTTATCTCTGGGAATAGAAGAAGATAAGAGGCTGATCGAGGTGACTTCATCTTCATCTACATTCATTTTTTTACTAAGAGAATGTCTTCAGGCGTTGCATGTGTAAGTCAACGCTATTAAACAAAGATCACTGGGTTAGATGACCTTAAGGCCCTGACAGCTCTAACATTCTCTAGCTTCAAAGAGCCTAAAACTCAGGTGAGTGGACTAATTATTCTTACATAAAACAGGCGGTTTCACAAAGAGGAAAACATAATCCTGGGAAGAGAACAGAATGGCTTTGGTTCCTCAGAGCCTGAGAGTATAAAATAAAACTAACTAATTAATTAATAATAATAGTAAATTTCCTGAAATATGCCAGGAGTGAGACCAGATGTGTGGCTTATGTGTTTGCAATCTCTTTGGCACATATGATGTTATCAGCTACTGCTGCCGTTTTTATATCACTATTCTTATTACTACTATCACAGCAATCAAAGCCTCTGGATCTTACATGAAGCATCCAGTAGCTCCTTGAAGCTTCCTCCTTTTCTAAAATTAATTTATTTTATTTATTTTTATTTTTGGCTGCGTTGGGTCTTCGTTGCTGTGCGCAGGCTTTCTCTGGTTGCAGTGAGCGGGGCCTACTCTTCATTGGGGTGCGCAGGCTTCTCATCACAGTGGCTTCTTATTGCAGAGCACGGGCTCTAGGCATGCAGGCTTCAGTAGTTGTGGCACACAGGCTCAGTAGCTGTGGCATGCGGGCTCTAGAGCGCAGGCTCAGTAGTTGCGGCACACGGGCTTAGTTGCTCCACGGCACATGGGATCTTCCCGGGCTAGGGCTCGAACCTGTGCCCCCTGCATTGGCAGGCGGATTCTTAACCCCTGCACCACCAAGGAAGCCCGAAGCTTCCTTCTTGAAACATCAACTGTTACATTCAGTAAGCAGATGTTATAAAATATGTTTTCCCCATCATCACTTCTGTAGAATTTAAGAACTACAGCCCTAAGTCAGCCCTACTTACCCCTCCTGACCGACAGTAAAGGGCTTAAACCACAGCCAAGGACAAGTAAAAGAAGTGGAGGTGTACATCATGCTCTGGGATGGAAAGAGGCCGCACCACTGTGTGGCTGCCCCACTCTGGGCCACACGCATTTACAGGTTTCGTGCAATTTCCATGGAACCCAGCACGGAATATAATAGCAAAAACCTGGAAACTTCCTAAGGATCCCACAAAAGGAAATACTTAAAGAAACTGTGGCGTATCTATACAACGGGCTGCCATGGGGCCACTAAAAAAATGATGGACTAGATCCACATTTACTGATGTGGAAAGATACGCACCATTTCTTTTTTCTATTTTTATTTTTTTTTGCGGTACGCGGGCCTCTCACTGCTGTGGCCTCTCCCGCTGCGGAGCACAGGCTCCGGACACGCAGGCTCAGCGGCCATGGCTCATGGGCCCAGCCGCTCCGCGGCATGTGGGATCTTCCCGGACCGGGGCACAAACCCATGTCCCCTGCATCGGCAGGCGGACTCTCAACCACTGAGCCACCAGGGAAGCCCACCATTTCTTGATTGCTGAGGAAAAACTGGTTATTAGAGAACGTATATAGCAAAATCCTGTTATTGTAAGGAAAAGTCCCTGTTTATTTAGTCGTGTCTGTATTTATACGGAAATACACACCAAGACCTTAACAGCAATTGTATCTGCACTTTCAAAGTTGTCTTCTGCAAGGAGCATACATTACTTCTATAAGCAATAAAATAATTATAAAGGAAACAAAGTTAAAAATCCTCAAGAAATCTCTCTCTGTTGAAAACAGTAGCTACAGGTCATCTTCCCTGACCAGTGGGATTCAGAGTCACAGTTAGAGAGGACAGGAAGAGAAGGATGGGAACAATAACCAGCAAAGCAATAACATTCCCTAGGATGACAAAGCGCCCTGTCTCCTGGAAGTCTTTCCTCAGACAGCATCCTGGCCGGCACCTCACGGTAACCTTGCCAAGGACGGACAAGCAGGTAGGATAGTTCCCAGTCCACTGACGAGGTACCCAAGGCTCAGAGGTGATTTGCCTTCAGAGCTACAGCAACCATGAAATGGAAGACCCAGGACTCAAGAATGTGGACCAAACACAAGAGTTACCATATGACCCAGCAATTCCACTCCCAAGTACCTACCTAAGAGAAAGGAAAACATGGTCACACAAAGACTTGTGTAGCATTATTCAAAACAGCCAAAATGGAGAAACAACCCAAATGTGCATCAACTGATGGATAAACGAAATTGGTACATCCGTCATCAGTAAAAAGGAATGGGGCTTCCCTGGTGGCGCAGTGGTTGAGAGTCTGCCTGCCGATGCAGTGGACACGGGTTCGTGCCCCGGTTCGGGAAGATCCCACATGCCGTGGGGCGGCTGGGCCCGTGAGCCATGGCCACTGAGCCTGCACGTCCAGAGCCTGTGCTCCGCAATGGGAGAGGCCACAACAGTGAGAGGCCCGCGTACTGAAAAAAAATAAATAAATAAAAAATAAAAAGGAACGAAGTACTGGCACACACTTCCACATGGATGTGCCTTGAAAACACTGTGCTAAGTGAAAGAAGCCAGACACAAAAGGCCACATATTGTATAATTCTACTTACATGAACTGTCTGGAGGAGGCAAATCCATAGAGACTGAAAATAACGTTAGTGGCTGTTAGGGTCTGGGTGGGATGGGGATACTGGGGGGTGATGGCTAAGAGGTATGGGCTTCTTTTAGGGTAATGAAAATAAGCTAAAATTGGTTGTGGTGACGCGGATGCATAATTTTATGAATACACTAAAAGCTACTGAATTGTACATTTTAAATGGCTAAATTGTATGTTATGTAAATTATATTTCAATAAAGCTGCTAAAAAATTTACAAAATAAAATTAAAGAAGGGGAACCCCTGTTAATGAATATCCAGCATATTCCATAAAGGACCACGTGCTTCATAAAGATGAGTCCCTCCAGCCAGGCTTGACTCTCTTCAGTCTTCTCCTGTTTTCCAGACACCAGGTCACTGAAGGCTTCCTGCCCAATGCCAGATGCAACATCTTTTTCCTTCATCCGCCCAGCAGGCCCTTATTTTGCTGGAGGTCCAAAGCTTTTTGGACCCAGGACACCTAAGCTTCTCTTTCCCACTCTGCATTCCCAGAGCACTGGGCAAACTACCAAAATGGTCACCACCTCTGCGTATGCACAGAGTTTCCTGTGGTCAGTGGGCAGGGGCAGAAGCCCAAAGATGCGAGGCTGGGGTCTCCCCGGGCTCGGGTGGGCAGGGACGCCTCTTTTCCCAGTGAGTCATCAGACGCTCATCCACTTCATTCTGGGGCGATTGCTGTACTTTGACCAAGCCGTTAGAGCCACACTGGGCGGGCTAAGTATCAGTCTAATCACCAAAGTCTACCAAGAAGGGCGTGGGAAGCAGGCATGCCCGTGCGTCATGGGAGCACCAATGCCGGTGCAACCTCTTTGAAGGGCAATGGGCAATGCTTAGCCAAGTTTTAAACCCACAAACATTTTGCTCCAGCCATTCCACCTCTGGGGATTTACCTGGCAGGTGCACCCCTGAGTGGGCACCAGGACACACGCACACGTAAGAGACACACGTAAGAGATGCTTACGGAAGCGGTTTGTGGTAGCAAAAGACTGGAAACGACGTTCACACCCACCCATGAGGGACTGGCTAAATATATTACAGTGCTTCCAGATAATGCCATGATATTCGGCCATTAGAAAAACAAAACAAAATAAGCAAGACAACATTCTGCACTCAGGAAGCATCAAGCAATTAAGCTCTCAGAGCCTCAGTTTTACTATCTGTCAAAACACCAATCCTCAGAGGACTGCTGTGCAGATTCAATGAGTTGATATGAGTAAAACACGTAAGGCGGGCCTGCCTGATCCACAGGGCCGGTTATGTAAGTTCTAGCTGATGTCAGTTCATATGTGCCAATATGGGAAGACAGCACAGGAGTGCAAAACAGGTTTGCGGTCAACTAACATTTCTGCGAAAAAGAAAAGGAAGAGAGTCACGTACGTACATATGCTTATACTCACAAGGAACATTTCTGGAAGGACATCCCCCAGGGAAACAGGGATCAGAGGTGGGAGGATTACTTTTCACCGTTTACCATTTGTACAGGTTGAATTCTTTCTACCGTGTAGGTATATTATTTACATATTATAAAATACATGTATTTTAAAGTTTGTTTAGATATGTGTATAGATTTATTACAGCATTGTTTGTAATAGGAAAAAAAGGAAACAACCCAAGTGTCCCTCAAGAGGAGGAACTGGCTAGGGAATTCCCTGGTGGTCCAGTGGTTAAGACTCCACGCTCCCAATGCAGGCGGCCCAGGTTCGATCCCTGGTCAGGGAACTAGATCCCACACGCCGCAACAAAGATCCCAGGTGCTGCAACTAAGACTCGGTACAGCCAAATAATTTTTTTTTTTTAAAAAGAGGGGGACTGGCTAGATAAACCCATGTACATCTTGTGATGGAATACAACTTAATTCACTTAAAAAACAGGTGATCTATATGTGCTAATTGGAATGATCCCCAAGATATTCTCAGACCAGGAAAACAATTCTTTTAAATAAAATTTTCCACTTTATTAAAAACTTGAAAACATATGCTTATTCTAGAAAATGTAGACATAGCACAGAAGTAGAAAAAAAAATGATCCTATCCTAAGACAATCTCTGTTGGCGTGTTGATGTACTTCCTTTTAGGGTTTTGTTTTGTGTGTGTGCACGTGTGTGTGTTTACAGAGCTAAATCATACTCTATATTTTGCTCTTTAAAATTAACTCCAGAACAGAAGCACTTTCCCACGTTATGAGAAACTGTATAAACATCCTCTGGTTGGCTGTCTGACATGCTACCCAGGGCGTGGCCCCCTGAACGATTCTGCCACCATCCCCCTGGGAACTCAGGCAAAACGCCCTGGCCTTGACAGTGACAAACTCAACAGTTCACAATACACGCCTGGTACCTGCCAGGGTGACGCCACCTTGGAGGAATGCCAGGTAGCCATTTTGGTTAAACAACTCAGTTGCCATGTCGACAGTAAATGAAAAAACACATTCAGTTTGTTGAGTGCCAGGGAGAGTGAGGTCTGGAAAACTGAGCTGCCATCTCCCTCTGAAGTCACCACTGGCAACAAGAACCCCATAGAGCCTCCCTTCGATCACCTAGGATGGTGGGCAGCCAAGAGCTACATCTCATCCTTAAACAGCCCTTCCTCTGAGTACTGGAGATGAAGTGCGATGGGACACAGCCCCTAGCCTTGAGGTCAGGGGCTGACTCATAAACAGAATGGCATTCAAGAATGACAGATGCACAGAAAGGTCTGCTACGAGCCC
Source organism: Globicephala melas (assembly GCF_963455315.2). Taxonomy (NCBI): domain Eukaryota; kingdom Metazoa; phylum Chordata; class Mammalia; order Artiodactyla; family Delphinidae; genus Globicephala; species Globicephala melas. The sequence continues at coordinate 21,435,590 of NC_083328.1, forward strand.
CAAGGAATGCCAAGGCGATAGCCAGGGCAGGGCGTCTAGGGAGGCTGAACAATCATTTTAACAGACCCAACTGAAAGAGGTTTCAGGAAGAGGCGTGAAAAGAGAAGCCTGGGGCTTCCCTGGTGGCGCAGTGGTTGAGAGTCCACCTGCCAAGGCAGGGGACATGGGTTTGTGCCCCGGTCCAGGAAGATCCCACATGCCGCGGAGCGGCTAGGCCGGTGAGCCATGGCCACTGGGCCTGCGCGTCCAGAGCCTGTGCTCCGCAACGGGAGAGGCCACAGCAGTGAGAGGTCCACGTACTGCAGAAAAAAACAGAGAAGCCTGCTGCAGGAGCAGGGAGAGGTGCAGGGCCCTGCGGACCATGAGCTACCATCGTCAGTGAGGATTTTGAACTTTCTCTTCCAGAATCGATGAGTTTTAAAGACAGCCAATTATTTTATAAATTTATTTATTTGTTTATTTTTGGCTGCGTTGGGTCTTCGTTGCAGTGCGCGGGCTTCTCACTGCGGCACCTTCTCTTGTTGCAGAGCACTGGCTCTAGGCACGTGGGCTCAGTAGTTGTGGCTTGGGGGCTCTAGAGCACAGGCTCAGTAGTAGTGGCTCACGGGCTCAGCTGCTCCACAGCATGTGGGATCGTCCCAGACCAAGGATTGAACCCGTGTCCCCTGCATTGGCAGGTGGATTCCCAACCACTGTACCACCAGGCAAGCCCAAGGACAGCCAATTACTAATGTTTGTTTAGGGGAGGGGCGGTTACCTGGCTGTGCTGCTTTATTTTTCTTCTGCTAAAAACATCCTTTTGCACACAGAAGTAATACATACGTGTAGTTTTAAAAGTTCCAATGTTTAAAAATATATACCATGTAGATAATCAAAGTCCCTCTTAATGCCACCCTCTCCCCCAGGGAGAATCACCATTAACTGTTGGATGCAAATTCCTTCTTTTTCTCGTTAGTAATTTTTAAATTGTTTTATAACATTATATGAGTTTTTGCTATGCAAATACTAATATATGTATATCTATGGTTTTTGATACAAGTGGGATCATATTTCAACTTGCTTTTTACTTCACAGCACATAAAAATAAAAATAGCTAATTTTTGTTTGTCCTTATTATGGACCAGCACTTTCCCAAGAGCTTTTCATGGATTTTGTTTTCTCCCCACAAAAAATATATCTTGTGTATATCTTGGCACTGTTTTTTTTTGTTTTGCGGCACGTGGGCCTCTCACTGCTGTGGCCTCTCCTTTTGCGGAGCACAGGCTCTGGACGCACAGGCTCAGCGGCCATGGCTCACGGGCCCAGCCGCTCCGCGGCATGTGGGATCTTCCCGGACCGGGGCACGAACCCGTGTCCCCTGCATCGGCAGGCGGACTCTCAACCAATGCGCCACCAGGGAAGCCCTGTACAAATGTTTTGTTACTTGTTCTCAACTGAGGGCGTACCTCCTCATGCGAGCTTTGCAGATATATGGTGGGGAACATTTTGGGTTGTCATGATGAATAGGGGAGAATATGGCATTTAATGAGCAGGGGTCAGACATGCTTAATGTCCTACAATATACGGGACAGTCCCACCAAATAAAGAATTGTCCCCACCTGAAACTAATGTAAAAGTCTATGTTAATTATAACTCTGAGGTATAAGTATTTTTTACTTTAATAACTATTGTCAAATGGTCCACAGTGGTTTCTGTTTTATGTAAATACCGACTATCTGTCCCTATCTGTCCTTTAGCAAGATAGCACCCAGTGAAGTGAGCTCAGCACTCATCCCTCTCCTGATTCTGAATAAAGCACCTGCTGTGTGCACGGCACGGGGGATGAATGATGAGGCCACAGGGTCCTGCCCTCATGAAGCTCACGTCCTAAGCCAGACTTATAGACAAACTTCCCTTTGCTGGATCACTCCGTCTGTGTTTCCTTTAAAGGATTTACCATACTGAGTTTTGTGGTCAGAGACTGTGTCCATCCCTCCCTGTCTGAGACCCTCCAGCTCCTGGACCCACTCAGTGTTTGCCAAAAGGCCAAACCAGGCTCATGGCTCCTCTGAACAGGCAGCTGTGGGTGGAGCCCTTCTAAGGGGTCTGCCCCACTAGGAGGCCTCCAGGATCCTCCTTCTCTGGAAGCAGCCCCCGTTCTGTGATCCCCGGCGCCCCACCATGCTGTGCCCTGGCCAGAGGTGACTGACTGGACCAGAGACAGACGATGCCTGACTCGGGCTGGGCCAAGCAGATTAGATTTTTCTCCTCTTACAGCTGGGATGGAAGAAGGTCAGATCTGTCTGCATGTGGCTCCGTCTGTAATGAGGGGACCCTGGGGCTGGGGGGATCCATTTTCCCACTGTGTAGACTGAGGTGCAGAGAAGAATAAAGAATAGGCAAAGAGAGTTGAGGGATGAGACAGAGAGAGACAGTCCTGTGGCCTTCCAGCTTCCTGCATCCGTCCCCTGAGAGGCCAGACATTGTTTCTGCCTGTGGGTCTCAAGAAACACTTCTTGACTGCTAGAATAAAGTTCCCTTTTTTTTTTTTCACTTGAGTTAGCATGAGTTGGTTTGTGTTTCACAAGCTCTGACCCCTCCGGCCCCCTCTGGCACCTGGATCTCCTCACACGTGGTACACGAGGCTGCAGGAATCCACGTTTCCGCGAGCCTTCCTGACTTACTGGAACAGACAGGAGCGCCAGGCTGCTCCCCTGTCTTCCCACGCTGCCCTCTGAGGGGCAGAGTGTGTGTTTCAGAAGCCACCTTAGGACAGGAAAGCAGGGCAAGCCGCAACCTGACCCTTCAGAGGCCCCCCAACCTCAGAGGGGACCCACAGGCCTATTTTGGGAGCTGCCTGCCCGAGAGAGCTAAGCTAGGACTCTGACTTGAAAGGAAAAATATACAACTGTCTGAGAACTAGAATTATTAATTTTCTAAAAACAGATTAATTCTGCAGTTAGAGAAGAATGACTTCAATTTCAAATCCCAAAGTGGTAATAGGCATTTTCGTTACAGTACAAACTGATATTTACTGTTTGTGAGGATTAACTTAAATAAGGATAACATTACTGCATTAAAAACTTTTTTTCACCACCAGTTATTATACAAAAGTCCAATAACGTTCGCCTTTCTCCCTCTTCTCTATACCAGCTTTGCCATGGTATGAACACAAATTCCTAACAAAATAAGTCCCCTCTTCCTCAATCCAGAAGAAGGGTGCCCAACTCTAAGCAGTGGCTCTTTTGGCCACAATCAACATGAAAAACTACATTTTACATCCTTTCTCTAGACCCTCATACACACAAATGCAGGGATGAAATAAAAATACTTCACAACCGCTCTGTCGGAGAACCTGGTCACCAACAACCAATTTGGTCACTGCATGTGAGTGTGTAAACGTGTGTGTACGTGTCCCTAAAATATCTTTACGACTGTCAGTGCTCTCTGATATTTTTCCCCCCTCCCACCTCCCTCTCCAATATTTTCTAATCTATTCTGTTCTGTTCTGGGTCTTAAAAAACTGGCCAAGGTTTCCACAACCCACTAGTGGGTACAGAGCAGCTATTCGTAAAACACTGCTCTAAAGTAATGAAACTTATATTAAAACAACCAAATCTTCCCAGGTTAATAGGCATAGCCTCAGATCCAGGATTTACGCACTGGCAAGAGTTTGGAAACAACCTCAACCAGCGACCCCAACCTCCCATCCCTATGGCAGGTGAGCTGGGCAGGGGGAGTGGGGGGAGGGGGGGACCACTCACCTTGAAATGGAAGGAGATGGCCGGGGACCCGCTGGAGCCGTAGCGCTCGCTTTTGGCTAGGTTGCTGTAGTAGTTATTAACCTTGGAATTAACATTCTGGTGTGCCCCCGGATCATCAGTGATGGGGCAGATGAAGTAACCCTCCTCACCATCGCTGTCTGCATCTGAATCACCAGCCCGGGAGGTCGGGCCGCCATCCACGCCTTCCAGGCGGAAGATGAGGTCTTCCTCTGCCATGTTCCCGGGACGCCCGTCTTACCCAAGGGCTGGGCGGCACAGCCAGAGTTACTGGGCAAATGCAGCAGTGAGGGTCCTGCAAGGAAGAAAGAGAATGGGTGCTGGGGTCCAGGGGCTGAGAGCTTGCAGGGCACCTCACCCCGAATGCCCCTGGCACGGAAGGAGCGGGTACCCTCAGAGTGAAAACTACTTCCACCTTTAGGGGAGACACTGGCAGGCAGTGTCTAGGAACATTTTAAATGTACAAACCCCTCCACCCGGTAATTCCACTTTGAAGAACTCAGCACTTGAAACAGAAAATAAATGCTTCTTAAGCCACAAGGCTGATGTTTTTAGAACATAAATTAGATCAAATCATTTCTCTGCTTGACACTCTCCAGCAGCTTCTCTTCACATTCTTAACAAAATCCAAACGCCTTTTAAGGCTACCAGGCCTGTGTTAGTCTGGCCCCTGTCCACCTCTCCTCCGGCCTTGGCAGCTCTCCAGGCCCATGGGCTTTCTTTGTGTTCCGTGAACACTGGGGGCCCATTTTCCACCTCGGGGCCTTTGTACTTGTTGTGTTCCCTGTGCCTGGAACAACCTTCCCAATCTCCCAACAGTGGGTCCTTCTCATCATTTGGATCCCAGCTCAAAAGTCACCTCTCCAGAGAAATCTTCTCTGATTCAATTCAAAGAACCCCTCTCAAACACACACCCAGTCACTCCCTAGCACATCACCCTGTTTTATTTTCTTCAAAGAGATTTTCCCAAGCAAGCCAAAATCATCTCATTTAACTTCTTTATCATCTGTAGCCCTGTTGCCTTAAGAATGCCTGGCATAGAGCAGGCACTCAACACACGTCCCCGGAATGGATGAGTGGCCTGAAGAGCGTTCTCTGTAGCACAATCAGTAACAGTAAAAAGAGGGAAGAGCCCACAAGGACCATCAATGGAGGCCTGTTATATAAACTACAGTTTTTCTACACCATGAAATACTGTGTGACTCTTACAAAGAAAAAGGAAGCTCTAGATACACAAAGACATGCAAAGATAGTCAAGAAAGAGTTCAGCAACATTGTAGGATACAAAAATCAATAGTATTTCCATATACTATCAATGAAAAAATCCAAAAATGAAATTAAGAAAACAATTTTATCTATAATAGCATCAAAAAGAATAAAAAACTTGGCTACGGGGCTTCCCTGGTGGCGCAGTGGTGGAGAGTCCGCCTGCCGATGCAGGGGACACGGGTTCGTGCCCCGGTCGGGGAGGATCCCACATGTCGCGGAGCGGCTGGGTCCGTGAGCCATGGCCGCTGGGCCTGCGCGTCCAGAGCCTGTGCTCTGCAGCGGGAGAGGCCACAGCGGTGAGAGGCCCGTGTACCGCAAAAAAAAAAAAAAAAAAAAAACTTGGCTAGGGAATTCCATGGAGGTCCAGTGGTTAGGACTCCACGCCTCCATGGCAGGGGACACGGGTTCAATCCCTGATCGGAGAACTAAGATCCCACAAATCATGTGGCCAAAAAAAATAAAATAAAATATCTAATGTTTAAAAAAACAAAAGAAGTGCTTGACTTGTACAGCGAGAAACAAAACGTGTCAGAAGAAGTGAAAGAAGACCGAAATAAGTGTAAAGATATCCCGTGTTCATAGATCAGAAAATTTAACATAGCTAAGGTGGCAATACTCCCAAAACTGATCTACAGAGTCAACCCAATCACTATCAGAATCCCAGTGGCTTCACTGAATAAATTAACAAACTGGTCCTAAAGTTCACATGGAAATTCAACGGACCCAGCATAGCCGAAAGAATCTCGTAAAAGTTACAAGAATCACACTTCCTGAATTCAAAACTTACTACAAAGCTAAAGTAATTAAGACAGGTGATAGTGGCATGAGGATAGACACAGAACTGAGAGTCCAAAAATGAACCCTCACATTTACAGCCAATTGACTTCTGAAAGGGGTACCAAGACAATTCAATGCGGAAAGAATACTCTTTTCAATAAATGGTGCCAGGACAAGTGAATATACACACGCAAAAGGATGAAGTTGAACACCTTCCTACATTATATACAAAGATTAACTCAAAATGGGGACTTCCCTGGAGGTCTGGTGGTTAAGAATCCGAGCTTCCACTGCAGGGGTCACGGGTTTGATCCCTGGTTGGGGAACTAAGCTGCGCAGTGTGACCAAAAAAACTAACTCAAAATGGATAAAAGGTTTAAATATAAGAGTAAAACTCTAACACTCTCAGAAGAAAATATAAGAGAAAATCTTTGTGACACTGAATTAGGCAAAGCCTTAGATAGGACACCAAAAACACAAGCAACAAAAGAATAGATACACTGGACATCATCAAAATTAAAAACTTTTGTGCTTCAAAGGACACCACCATGAGAGTGGAGAGATAGCTCACAGAATGGGAGAAAATTTTTGCAAATCATGTCTGATAAGGGACTATGTAACGGACTCATACTACTTAACAATAAAAAGACAAATAACCCAAATAAAAAATGGGCAAAGGGGGACTTCCCTGGCAGTCCAGTGGTTAAGACACCACGCTTCCACTGCAGGGGCACGGGTTTGATCCCTGGTCAGGGATCTAACACCCCACATGCCACGCAGCACAGCCAAAAAAAAAAAAGGCAAAGGATTTGGACAGACGTTTCTCTAAAGAAGATACACATGGCCAGTAAACACATGAAAAGATACTCAACATCATTAGACATTAGGGAAATACAAACCAAAGCCACACCCACTAGGATAGAATTTTAAAAGTGGAAAATGACAAGTGTTGGTGAGGATGGGGAGACACTGGAAACCCTCATACACTTTTTTTTTTTTTTTTTTTTTTTTTGCGCAATACGCGGGCCTCTCACTGTTGTGGCCTCTCACGTTGAGGAGCACAGGCTCCAGACTCGCAGGCTCAGCGGCCATGGCTCACGGGCCCAGCCACTCCGCGGCATGTGGGATCTTCCTGGACCGGGGCACGAACCCGCGTCCCCTGCATCAGCAGGCGGACTCTCAACCACTGCGCCACCAGGGAAGCCCCCTCATACACTATTAACGGAAATGTAAAATGGTGCAGTCACTTTGGAAAACAGCCTGGCAGTTTCTCAAAAAGTTAAACACAGAATTACTATATGATCCAGCAACTATACTCTTAGGTATATACCCAAACATGTCCACAACAAAAACTTGTGACATATGGTTCATAGTAGTATTACACGCAATAGCCAAAAGGGGAAACATCCAAACACCCGTTAACTGATGAATGGATAAGCAAAATGTGGTCTATATATACAACGGAATGCTCTTCAGCCACAAAAAGGAATGAAGTACTGATGCTAAGTGAAAGAAGACAGTTCAAAAAAGACCATATATTGAACGATTCCATTTATATGAAAAGTCCAGAGAAGGCAACTCTATAAGAAAGTACGTGAGTGGTTGCCTAGGGATGGGGGAGGGGAGAGTCGGGGGGAAATGGGGAACAATTACTAAAGGGTTTCTTCTGAATAGATGAAAATGTTCTAAAACCGACTGTGTTGGTTGCATGACTCTGTTAATACATTAAAAAACCACTGACTATATTAAATCCACTTTAAATAAGTTTGGTAGGTTTGTGAATATACTTCAATAATCTAATGTTTAAAAAAATAAAAGACATGGGACTTCCCTGGTGGCACAGTGGTTAAGAATCCACCTGACAATGCAAGGGACACGGGTTCGATCACTGGTCTGGGAAGATCCCACCTGTGGTGGAGCAACTAAGCCCATGTGCCACAACTACTGAACCTGCGCTCTAGAGCCCACAAGCCACAACTACTGAGCCCACCTGCCACAGCTACTGAAGCCCGCACACCTAGAGCCCGTGCTCCGCAACAAGAGAAGCCACCACAATGAGAAGCCCGTGCACCACAATGAAGAGTAGCCCCGGCTCGCTGCAACTAGAGAAAGCCTGAAGGCAGCAACAGAGACCCCATGCAGTCAAAAATAAAATAAATAAATGTTTTTTAAAAAGATTAAAAATAATAATTAAAAAAAGAAAGAAAGAAAAGAAAAGGAAAAACCGTTACATTTAAAAAGCAAGTTCGGGCTTCCCTGGTGGCGCAGTGTTTGAGAGTCCGCCTGCCAATGCAGGGGACGCGGGTTCGTGCCCCGGTCCGGGAAGATCCCACATGCTGCGGAGCAGCTGGGTCCATGAGCCATGGCCGCTGGGCCTGCGCATCCGGAGCCTGTGCTCCGCAGTGGGAGAGGCCACAATAGTGAGAGGCCCCCGTACAGCAAAAAAAATAATAATAATAATTAAAAATAATAATTAAAAAATAAATAAATAAAAAGCAAGTTGCACAAGAGCAGTTACATTATGGTGATCCTATCTGTGCTAAAAGAAAAGGTACGTCCCTGAAGGGCCCACAAGAGCGCTGCCAGCACTGCGATGGGCAGTGCGACTGGGAGCTGGCGGGTGGAGGGAAGTTTTTAACATTTTGTACACTTCTGTACTGTTTTAAGTGTTTTTTTTTTAATTTATTCATTTATTTTTGGCTGCATTGGGTCTCCATTGCTGCGCACTGGCCCTCTCTGGTTGCAGCGAGCGGGGGCTACTCTTCGCTGCGGTGCGCGGGCCTCCCATGGCGGTGGCCTCTCTTGTTGCAGAGCACAGGCTCTAGGCACGCGGGCTTCAGTACTTGTGGCGCACGGGCTTAGTTGCTCCGCGGCATGCGGTATCTTCCCAGACCGGGGCTCGAACCCGTATCCCCCGCATTGGCAGGCGGACTCTCAACCACTGTGCCACCAGGGAAGCCCTGTTTTAAGTTTTTACAAAGCTGGTTGCTTTCAATATAAAAAAAAATTTTAAAGTGAAAAAACTTTAAAAATTTTTAAATCAACTAATTCCAATTATTCTTAACAGCTGTTTCCATTGGGAGGCAGTTTTCTAGACCTGAGGCTTCAGCACTTTCTTGACAGTCATCAGAGCAAGAAATATATTTATATCCTAACCCAGTACCCACCTACAAAATGTAAGTGAAAATTTCAGGAAACTGTACTTAGCCTTACTTTGTACAATGCCCTCTGCTATTTTTGATTCCACTTGTTTTTCTTTCTTTTTTACTCTTTATCTTTAATGCACCACCCACACTGATTATTCAACTCAGTGTGAAAATTGCTGCTCTGGGTGTCAACCTCCGAGTTTGCTTCTGACCCTCTGGGCAATACAGTCATCGCCTGGATCCGATGCCAAAGCCACCTGATCTTGCTTGTTACCAAAATCGTCCCCGGGCCCTGTGCCCACTTCTCCCCACTCTCGGCCGCTCCCAGCCCCAATGCCTACTCTGCCCTGGTCAGCCCCTGGCCAGAGTCCCTGCTGACCAAGAGACACGGTTGCCTGGAGCTGCCAGCAGCCCAGCCAGGTTACTGGCCTCTGGGGCTGCGCTGGTGCCAGGAGAGGGGCCGGAGCCACAGCCTCAGCTACGGAGCTCCAGGCAGTGTTGCCCAGCAGTTAAGAGCCCGGGCTCAGGAGCCAGGCTGCCAAAGGGTGCAAATCCTAGCTGTGCTACTGGTGACCTTGACTAAATTAGTTCATCTCGCCAACTTCCCCATTTGTGAGGGGAGCTGAGCGGGAAAGTGGCCTGACTGGGGCTCCACAGGAGTTCACAGGGGAATTAGGACCAGAATCCCAGCCCTTGGCCACATCCCACCACAGACCTGACATTTTCCTGGGCCCTGGGAAACAAAATGAGCTGCAGACAAGCAGCTGTGACCCTAGTTGGCACAGTGCCTTGTACCCGGCAGGCACTTGATACGTTTTCCAGAACTGAGTGAGGGGGATCTGTTTCATGGCTTTTCAGTTGTCATACATTTGCTTTGAAAAGGCAGCTGTGGCAACGCCTGCTAACTGTCCCCCGACAGCTATTCTCTCCTTATTAATAACAGAACCACTGCTTTTTAGCTAAGCATGCGGCACTCATAATAAGGTCTACGTTTCCCAGATTACTTTGCAATTAGGCGTGACCATGTGACCAAGTTCTGGCCAAGGGGATATGAGTAGAAGGGTTCTATGCAACTTTAGGAAGGGTTTTTTTTTTTTTCAATTTATTTTATTCAAGTGTAGTTGATTTACAATGTTGTGTTAATTTCTGCTGTACAGCAAAGTGATTCAGTTATACATACATTCTTTTTCATATTCTTTTCCATTATGGCTTATCACAGGATATTGAATATAGTTCCCTGTGCTATACGGTAGGACCTTGTTTATCTAGGGAATGGTTTTTAAAAAGAGGGAGTGTACCCTTCTGCTCTCTCTCCTTCCTGCTGGCTGGAATGCTGGTGTGATGGCTGGAGCTCAAGCAGCTAAATTTATTCATGAGAAGGAAGCCATGTGCCAAGGATGGCAGAGCCATGAAACAGAGAGAGCCTGGGGCAGCTTATCTTACATCATGGGGCACCATAATTATCCTGGACTCACAATTTTCAGAGTTTGCTATCTAAACTTACATAATAGACTATAATTTTCTTTTTTTCCTACTACTTGCTAATTCTATCTGGTCCAGTACCCCTTCTCTCCCATGTCATAAAAAGTCACATCATATCTCTTATGACAAGTTGATGCCTGGGCACGTCAGCCTAGGAAAACTGTGGTCTCAATCCAGAGACCTAACTTGTAGCTGCTTCCACATCTGCCCATAAAGACCGGACACCTGGAGGATGGTGGATTCCCCTAGACAGGCAAGGAGCCCTCACTGGCCCATAACTCAGCCCCATGATGCCTGTTCCAATACCAGCCTCTTAGGAATCTCCATCTAACCTGGGCTTTGCCCGGCCCACAGAGGGCCTCTCTGTGAGCAGAGAGACTGAGACCAGGAGCAGAACCCCAGTTCCCAAGACATCAGGATTCTCGAGAAGCTCTCCTCTGCCCTCACTCAGGCATCCGCATCTTCCCCTCCCAGGCCCTGACACATCCTGGGAAGATATTTCTATGGAGAGGCAGCTGAGCAGAGTTCTGAGTCAGACCCAAGTTCAAGCCCCAACTCTGCCACTTACTAGGTGTGTGACTTTACCTCTTGGCCTCGGGTTCCGCATTATAACCTGGGATGCAGAGTTGTACCCAACCCACTAACCTGACAGTGCCGGCACAGAACAAGCACTAAGACTATAATTATCATCATCATTTTTAGTACCATCAATAAAGGGGGCTGAATCCTGGGTCCCAGCCAGGCTGGTGACCTGGACGCCTGGTTAGTAGCCATGCCAAGCTTCTTCAGGGGTCCTCAGGGAACAGGCTGTCTTCGGCTCTGGCCACTGAACCCCTGCTCTCACTGCGTCTTGCTGTAAAGGGCTTCTCTGGCAGCCACTGGGGCAGGAAACAATGATTGCAGTGCCTAGGTCAAGGCCTGTGGGCCAAGCTACAGTGACCACCGGCCCTCCTTGGGGCTCCCCTCACCCCCAGGAGCTGCCTTCCTGATGCAGAAATGATCTGGAATCTCCCACCCACCACTCCTGGGAGCCAGCACCCCAGAGCCAACATGGGGTGTGCTGGGCCACCAGTACACACACTAGTATATGGCCAGCATGGCAGAACTCAATGGTCTTCAACTGCAACCACAATGGACCGGGTGACTTATGGACCACCTCGTGTCACGCACCTGTTTCTGTTTGGGGATCTGCTTCTCCCCCACTCTCCAGTCATGGGGTTGGGGATCCACCCCCAGGTAATGGGGTGTGTCACATGACCCCACTAAGCCAATCACAGCACTGGGCACCTGGCCATAGTGATTGGCTCAGAGATGGGCATGTGACTCAAGTCAAACCACTATGGCCTAATCTCAGGTAAGCCTGGGGCTTTAGCGTGAGCAACTGGAAGAGAAGGTCAGTCCTTTCCTGCAGGATGTTAATCTGAGACAGGGGCTGAGGCCACCAGAGAACAAAGCTGACTTTTGGTGAAGAGCAGAACAAGAGATGAAGAGAAAAATGAACAGTGATGACGTCATTTGAGATTCTGAATCCAAACATGCCTGGGACTCATAGATACAGAAACCAAAAGTAGTGTGGACAGGGATAAAGGGAGGGGCAAGTCAAGATATATGCGCTACTGTGTATAAAATAAATAAGCAACAAGGATATATTTATAGAACAGGGAATTACAGCCATTATTTGTAATAACTTTTAATAGAGTATAATCTGTAAAAACACTGAATCACTATGCTGTACACCTGAACCTACTATAATATTGTAAATCAGTTATACATCAATTAAAAAAAAGTTGGTGAAAATAAAAGAAACAAAAACCAAAGCTCAGTGTAGTGCCCGAGACAGTTTGAATCCTGGCTACCCAGCTAGGAGCCTGAAACAACAGACTCCATGTGGCAGGCTGGGACTTCCTTGAGTCTCTACCTGCACTGGCGCCTGGCACTGAGCAGGGCTCATAAAGTGCTAATCAGATACCTTTCCAGGCTGAGTTTCATTAATTTGCTGCCGGTGGGGAGGGTAACAAGGTGTGACATCAGGAGTTACTAAGTCAAGCCTCCAGCTAAGAGTTCAGGTCAGTGACTTATTAACATATATACCCCCAGGATGTGGGGGTGCTCATGAATAAACATTTATTAAAACTATTTCAAGAAATAATACAGTTCATGTCAGAGAAAAAGGACTGATTTACAGATGTCCCCACCCAAGAACCAGTCCCCATTCACAACCAAGTTCTCACTTCCCTGCCCCTGCACCCTAAGGACACTCTTTCTGGCATGCCTCTCCCACCTGCTGCCAAACCCCTCTGTTCCCTTCAAAATCCAGCTCAAATTTTTACCCCCTCCGGAAAGGCTTCTCTGGGTGGTTTCCAGTCTGTAAAACAGGGGACAGCTAACCCCTGGAATTGGTAGTGAGATCAAGCCCAAGAGGCCTGACAGGGAACTGTCCTCAAAAGCACCAGCTGCTATTACGCTCTGACCATACCCCACTCCCCAATTCCTAAGTCACTTCCCTCCTCCCAGGCCCTCCGTAAGCATTTCCATCATACCCAGAGACCCAACAGTCTATGTCACGGGCAGAATAATGCCGCTCCATAGATGCCCACGTCGTAATTCCCAAAGCCTGTGAACATGTTCCCTTATGTGGCAAAAGCGACTTTGCAGGTGTGATGAAGGATCTTGAAATGGGACAGTATCCTCGATTATCCAGTGAGTCCTTATAAAAAGGAGGCAGGAGGGTCAGAGTCAGAGGAAGAGATGTGACAATGGAAGCAGGGGTCATAGAGAAATTTTGAAGATGCTATGCAGCTGGCCTGGAAGATGGAGGAAGGGGCCACGAGCTAAGGAATGCAGGTGGCCTACAGAAACTGGAAAAGCATGGCAACAGATTTTCCCTACAGCCTTCAGAAAGAACATGGCCCTGCTGACACCTTGGCTTTTGAACTTCTCATCTCCAGTACCATAAGAAAAGAAATTTGTGTTGTTTTAAGCCACTAAGTCTGTGGTAATTTGTTACAGTGGCAGTAGGAAACAAATAGAGTCCAGAACAGTGGGGTAATTTTGCCCCCTCAGGGGACACTTGGCAATGTCTGGAGACACCGTTCGTTGTCACACCTCTGGGAGTGCAACCAGCATCTAGTGGGTAGAGGCCAGGGATGCTGCCAGCATCCTACAATGCACAGCACAGCACCCCACGACAAAGAACTGTCCAGCCAAACTGTCAGTAGTGCTGAGAAACCCTGTTCTAGAATGACTCTGGTGGATTCCAAGGAGACTTCCCCCAATCCACCCTCCCTCATCTCCTCTTTAAAAACACATCCCCACGCATACCAGAGACAGAGGAATTAGCTTACTCGCTGATGAGAACAGCAACCCGCAGCTGGACCCAGAGAGACAAGTCAACATTGACTGCTAAAGCTCATCGTTGCCATTCACTGTCCTTCATTCATATAAAGCTGTTAAGGTGCAAAGGCTACTTTACTGTTTTAAAAATCAGAAAAATACATCTTAGAATACAAAGCACAATAATATAATTACAGCTTCAACTGACAAAATGCACAAGAGGGCTTGAATTTTAAGTTTTAATCGTTTGCACCCTTCTCATGTTCCCAGGATACTCTGTCCTCCTGGTGGGTCAGATCAGAGAGACAGTGTGGTTCACTTCTCAGGGCAACTCTGTGTTTATACAGCCTCTTGGTGGCCAGACCACGTGAGCGTCTGGAACAAAAGGGGCCGTGTCTTAGTCCTTCTAGCTACCAGCCCAGAGCACAATGCCTGGCACACACTAGGCTCCCTGTAAACGCAGGCTGCGTGAATGAATAACTGAACAAAAGTGGGCAATTTCTGCGGGTATAATGAGCATTGTAGGCATGGAGGAATGGAGGGACTATCGGGTTAGAATTACAAGGCATCTGGGGGTTACTTAGCCCAGAGACGCAGCTGAGATCCCGAGTGGGAAAGCCTGGGTCATGGGGAGGTCCTCAAAAAGCAGCCAAGACCAGGATCGGGCCCAACAAGTCTTTTGGGATGAACAGATCTGTGTTCAAGTCCCGGCTCTGCCACTAGCTGAGTGATGTTGGGCAAATTACCTAACCTCTCTGAACCTCAGTTTCCTCATCTATAAAATTCACTCATCCACCAAAGTGGGGCAGAGTGAGCAAGGCGAAGAAGAGGTGAGAGAACTGGTCTGTGGCACAGAAGCCAACTGTCCACTATGGATCTGTTCTCCCCTGCCCAAATCCTTTTGCATCTAGGTGGGGCCATGCGACTACATTTGAGCCAATGGGATGTGGACAGAAGTAACCTGCACTGCTTTCAGGCCCTCCCATCCCCAAGGCCCATTTTCCATGACCTGGTCAGCCTCCCCTCCACTGCAATCCGGCCCTGAGACATGTAGCCCAGAACAGATTCATGGCATTTCAGCACCACTTATAAAGCTCTTGCTCCATCACTCCTCTCAGCTCCTTGGAGGACAAGCGTTGCCTCCTCCCTTGGCTCGCCCACACTGTGCCATCTGCTTGGCACATGCTCTAGCCTGCTCTCCCTACCTGTCCCCTGGCCAACTCTGCTCATCTCTCAGGTCTCAGGTTAGATAGATGTCACCTCCTCTAGGAAGCCTCCCCTGAACCCCAGGAGGTACGCACCACTGGCTCCATCCTACAGATGAGGAAACTGAGGAACAGAGAAGTTAAGTGACTTGCCCCAAATCACATGGCTAGAAGGTGGGGGAGGTGGGTCTGAAGCCAGTGCAGGTCTATCCAGGGCTTCACTCAGCCATCACTTGCTAAACCACTTTTTTTGGGGGTTTTTTTTTTTTTTTGCAGTACGCGGGCCTCTCACTGCCGTGGCCTCTCCCATTGCGGAGCACAGGCTCCGGACGCGCAGGCTCAGCAACCATGGCTCACGGGCCCAGGCGCTCCGCAACATGTGGGATCCTCCCAGACCGGGGCACGAACCCGTGTCCCCTGCATTGGCAGGTGGACTCTCAACCACTGTGCCACCAGGGAAGCCCTGCTAAACCACTTTTAAAGTGTGATCCTTGGACCACTAGCAGCAGGAGCAGCCTCACCTGAAAACTTGTCACAGGTGCAAATTCTGGGGCCTCACTCCAGTCCTGCTAAAGAAAACTGTGGGGGTGGGCCCAGCAAGCCATGGTTAAACAAGCCCTCCAGGTGGTACCAATGTCACTAAAGTTCAAGAACCAATGGCGGAGAGAACGTTCTCCAGCTGAGCCTCCTGCCTTTCAGCCACAGCCTGTGGGGTCCTTGCCAGGTCCAGAAAGCATCACAGCTGGAGAACGGAACAATGGCCGCCCTCTGACTTTCCAGCCCTCTGAAATGCTTCTCTGGGTGTTCCACAGCCCTGGGACTTTGGGGACCCAGAGAATGTCATCTTCTACTTCGTCATCAGCCTGTTAGTGACTCACTCCTTCCTTCATTTGAAGCCTTCTTCTTGTGCCCATCAGCCTTGCCTGCAAGAGTTTAATCCAAGCTACTTTTATCCTGTGGTGGTCACTATAACCACTTTCTTCTAGAACATTCTCAGTTCACAGGGATTAAGTCTGCAGTTTCTTGGTCAGCAAAACTGATCTCCCCAACACAGAAATGTTTATTTTTTAATCAGTCCAGCCAGCCACTATTACTTTGAATGCAGTCCCGATCATCAACTTTTCCTGTATCAGCTTTAGGAACAGGGCCAGAAAGAGTAAATCCTAGAGAATGAGCTTGAACAAATCCAAGTTTCTGCTGGTGACCCTCAGCTTTCTTCCACGCTGCTCTCAGTGTCCTGGCAACTGGATGCCAATCCTGCCAAAGACTGGACAAGACTTCTTTGGGGAATCTGACCAGTGTGAGAAAAAAGGCCTAAAGATACCCTTCGCCTGTGGAACAGCCCAGTTAGATCACCCTGAGGGGAAGGCCACAGCCAGCCAGCCTCTTTCATACCCAAAGACCTTCCGAAGAGCTTCCTGGAGCCCCATACTCTTCAGTGGACTGCCACAGACCACCAGAGAGGGGGAAAGGAGAGGCTCTGCTCCACAGTCATTCAGAGGCCCAGGCTCCTTCCAGCTTGTGGCTCTGCCCTTCTCCAGGCCCTCAGAGTCCTCTCAACTCTGCTGGTAAATGAGGAAAGTGGGGAGGTTTTTAGGGTCCAAGCTTGACGGGGGCACACACTCTCTCTGCTCACATTCCATCAGCCAAAACTCAGTCATGTGGCCCACCAAACTGTAAGGGAGCCCAGGAAATATATCCAGGTGATACCCCAAGAAGAAGAGGACATGGGTGACCAACAGCCATCTCTGCCACATAATTCATTAAAAATGTTTTAAAATCATATCAGTGATATATCCTTAGTAGTCGGCCAGAAAGTACTGTTCTGTCACCAAAAGCGCGCACACACACACACACACACACACACACACAATACCCACCCACCACAAATCACAGAACATACACAAGTGATCATATGTAAACTGAAACTATTTCAAGGGATGGTCAGGCCCTGACTTCCTGCTTCCCCGCCCCCTGCAAAAGATAAGAACTTGGGATCCCAGCCGACACACCCTCTTTAAGAACAGGAGAGGGAGGATGGCAATCTCCACCATGTTACATCTAATTTCCCATCATCAAGCAGCTTTATTGTATTTGCTGAATAAATGCATCGACCAAACAATGACCGTAAGGCGCTGTGGAGGCCACAGAGAAGGATGACGCCTGCCAAACTCTATCTCCTAAACCCTACCTCCTACCACTGGCATCCTTTCCATCACCTCCTCCAGGAAGCCTTCTCCAATAACCCTCCGTCCCCCCCACCCCCCACCCCCGAGTGGGCATTATCAGCTCCACCTGCTTGCTCCGTAGTCCCAAACTTAGTCCATCTTGCTTATTAGTATCTGCCGGTAGACCACTCTGGATCTGTCTCCTCCTCTGTAAAATCAGAGGGGTAGACAATTTCCTGGCTGAGCTGCCCTAAGGCAGGCAGCTTCCAGGGCCGAGGACCCAGAAGTCAGGCTCCCATAGAGCGTCCCCACAAGGCAGACGGAGCAGCGCCCCCCTGCCAGCAGCCCATCTGTCTCACGCAGGGCGCAGCTGGGCCGCTTTCCCGCAATCCCCCAGGCGGGTGCGGCGAATCTAGGCCGGGACTCACCCGGTAGGCCCCAGCCCCGCCACACGCATATTAACGCCCGGCCCCTTGGCGCACAGGTCCACGGAGCCTGCCAACACCCGAACTCCTGCAGTCAACAATGCAGCAAGGGCGCGTCTACACGGTCCTCGAGGTTCCCGGAACTTGGGCCTCTCGTTCAGGGGCCGGGGTGGGGGATGCCGGCCCTGCAGGGGAAGAAAGGCAGCGCTGCCCCCACCCTCTGCGGGCCTCCAGGAGCCGCGGGCGGAGGCCCCAAGCTGCCTCTCCCCGACCGTCACGTGCCAAGTATTTTACCAATAGACACTGCCGATATTCGCCACGACTCCCCCATTTTACAGAAGCAAACACTGAAACCCGAGGAGCTTAACCCCCACGCTCTCCTTCCGCCTGCGGCCCCACTTTTAAGCCCCAGACTCTCCGCGCTCCGGGCGCCGGCTGCACCGGGGAGCACAGGCTTGCAGCGCCGGATCCCGGCCCCCCAGGCCAACCGCCGCCCTACCTACCTGTCTCGGGCGGAGAGGCACGGCAGCCGCTGCCCACGGCCGCGAGGATCCAGAGGAGCTGGCAGAGGCTCGAGGCCCGGTGCTCCAGGGTGCAGGGCGGGCGGGCCCCCCGAGAGTGCCGGGGAGCGGCGAGCGGGGAGCGCGGGCTGGCGCTCCGGGGAGGCAGGGGCGGCCGCCGGAACGATCCCGGGGCGCGAGGGGCGCACGGAGCCGCTAGAACGATTCCGGGGCGCTGGGGGCGCGTTCCAAGGGCAAGAGCGCCGGCGACCGTCGGCTGGCCTGGGGCAGCTGCAGCGCGCGGCGTTCGGACGGCGTATCCGGACACTCGCCGAGCTGGGGCTGTGGCTGGGGCAGGAGACTGCGGGCAGGGGCGGAGCCGCGGGCGGGCGTAAGCCCGGCGCGGCGCTCACGTGGCCGCGGGCAATGACTATCACCGCTCCTGCAGCCGCCGCTTGGATCTCCCGGCGCTGCGTCTGCGACTCCCCAGCCGGCTGAATACACAGCGTCCGGATCTAACGCGTGGGGCCGGCCTGGCACCTACCAGCGAAGGGGGCGCCCTCCCAGCGGGTAATTTAAAAGGGGGCAGCTAACCCGTCCCTCGCCCACCGCACCTTCCCATTCTCCCTCCGATGCCCGCCTAGTTCCTGTATTCGAGTCCTTTCCAAAATCAGTAGTGATCGGATCTCATTGTACGTCTCTATGCATAACCTTGCAATATTTTTATCAGAAATTGCTTTTTTTTCCCCCTCCGGATTTCTGCTTTGTGAAAACAGGCACTTATGACTGTGGCAATTCTTATTTGTGTAATACCTTGCTGTATTCCTAACTCAGCGCACAGCCTGGCACATAGTAAGTGCTTTAATAAATACCTGTAAAATGAATGACTAAATATGGAAGGTATAAAGAAGAAAAGGAAATAAAACTAATGATAACTACTGTGAACATGTTCATAGTATATTCTTCCAGATATTTTTTCTAGTGAAATTTTAAAAATTTCACAACTCTTATTTTAGAAATAAAAGTAAGGGACTTACCTGGCAGTCAGTGCGGTGTGGCCAAAAAATAAATAAATAAAAGATATAAGTAATAACAGTAATATTTATCAAGCTATTCATCGCATTCCATCTTCACACCAACGCTAGTACCGCTACTTCGCAGATCATAAAACTGAGGCTTATAGAGATACGCTTGCCCAGAAGATTTACAAGGTGGCTTCTTCCTCTTGGCAAAGGGCATCTATCCATATTACAGGGCTCCTGCTGGTTTGGGGTCTGCTGAGTCACTCTGTGTAGTAAAAAAGGGGAGAGGAATTTGAAGGACCCCCGCAGGTGAGAGGAGTGCAGGAGCCAGGCAGGGGCTGCCAGGGCCTGTGGGAAGGATGAGGAAAGGAAAGGCTTCCAGTAGGGCGATGTCTAGTGGGGGCTGTTTAAATAGTTCGTGGTGGGGTTTGTGACCTAACCACTTACCTCTGCCCCAAAGAGTTCTTCAGTCAAAGCCTCCTTGGACTGGAATGGTGTATGTGACCAAGTTCTCCCATGGAACTGGAGGGAGGGCTGAGTGTCCAGGTGAGCCCCAGGCAAACACAGAGAAACAGGTGTGTGCAGGCAGGCCAGAGACAGACACGGTTATCTGGGTATGCATATGGGAATACATACATTTTTCCTAACAAGAGTGGACTCATCTATTTCTCCTTTCTACTCAACACTAGGTTGTAAACATGTTGACCACCCCTGTGGTCAAGGGCAACCTGTCACTTGTAATGCCTTCTTTGATGAGCCTTTTTGGGGTTGTGGTAAAAGCTGATATTTACGGGGCATTTATTTTGTGTCAGGTACTGTGGTAACTGCTTTACAGACATTATCTCTTTTAATTCTCATCCCAACCCTCTTACTCTCCTCACTTCATACACAGAAAGAAGGAGGCCGGTTAAGTGACTCTCCCAAGTTTACGTAGTAAGTTGCAGAATTTGACCCAGGTCTAGGTATATACTGACCCCTTTAATGTCCTGTCTATAAGCCTTGCCTCTTCAGTTTTTGTGGCCCCTAAAAATTCAGATCCCGTTGGGAGAGTGAAGTCCTTCAGCTTACCAGCTGCAACGGCCCCTGCAGGGAGAAGGTTCAAGTTTATGAGGCTTGGGGAGTGGGTGACATTCAGGCAGCATCTCATAAGGTGGTGAGGGGAATGAAAAAAAAGAAATAGTCCTGAAACCCATCATTGAGTGTTTTAACTTTTTGGCCTCTGTACTACAAGTTTCAGAAAATATCAATACAAGATCTAGAAGATATAATCATTTTGGTTTGTAGTATTGGCTCCTTTAGTCACCTTGAGAAAACTCCTCTGGCTTTTGGCAAAAAACAAAATTGCACCTGAAATTTTGACCGTGGGAAAGTTGGGCAAGGACAAAGAGTCTGAGCTAGTCTGTCCAAGCCCAAAGCCAGACAAAAAAAAAAAAAAAAAACGACTGTTCTACTTATAGCTCTGTGACCCTGCGCAAGTTATTTAGCTTCTCTTTTCCTCTTTAATCTCTTCCGTGCATAAGCATCTTGATTTGTCTTCAAGGAGCCAGTCCACCCTATTCTCAGTTCATGAAAACTGCCCTCCACACTCTTCCTGCTCTAAGATTGGACATATGATTAGACCTGGCCAATCAGCATATTCCATCCCTTTTGCCCCATTCATTGGTGCTGGGATGAGTATGTAACCAAAGCCAAGCCAATGAGATACTAATCTGGTTCTTTTATAGAAACCATTTAAAAAGAGAATCTCTTGGAAGCAACCTAAATGTCTATCAGCAGATGAATGGATAAAGAAGATGTGGTATACATATATACATATATGTGTGTGTGTGTGTGTGTGTGTGTATATATATATATATATATAAAATGGAATATTACTCAGCCATAAAAAATAATGAAATAACACCATTTGCAGTAATATGGATGGACCTAGAGATTATAATACTAAGTGAAGTAAGTCAGACAAAGACAAACATCATATGATATCACTTATATGTGGAATGTAAAAAGAAATGATAGAAATGAACTTATTTACAAAACAAATATACTCACAGACATAGAAAACAAACTTAAGGTTACCAAAGGGGAAAGGGGGGGAAGGGAAAAATTAGGAATTTGGGATTAAAAGATACACACTACTATATATAAAATAGATAAACAGCAAGGACCTACTGTATAGCACACAGAACTCTATTCAGCATC
Source organism: Globicephala melas (assembly GCF_963455315.2). Taxonomy (NCBI): domain Eukaryota; kingdom Metazoa; phylum Chordata; class Mammalia; order Artiodactyla; family Delphinidae; genus Globicephala; species Globicephala melas. The sequence goes on from NC_083328.1 coordinate 21,456,877, forward strand.
TTGTAATAACCTATAATGGAAAAGAATCAGAAAAATAATATATATGTATATGTATAACTGAATCACTTTGTGTGCACTTTCTGTAACAGTTGTGTTAGTTTCGGGTGTGCAGCAAAGATGTATATATATATTCTTTCTCACATTCTTTTCCATTTTAATATTTACAAAATATAGAGAGCTCTTATAACTCAAATAATAAAAAGATAACTCAATTTCAAAATGGGCTAAAGATTTGAACAGACAGTTCTCCAAAGAAGATATATAAATGGCCAATAAGCACATGAAAAGATACTCAACATTATTAGTCATTAGAAAAATGCAAATCAAAACTACATCCACTAGGATGGCTATGATCAAAAGTCAGATAATAACAAGTATTGGCAAGAGTGTGGAGAAATTGGAACACTCATACACTGCAAGCAGGAATGGAAAATGGAAAACAGTTTGGTGGTTTCTCAAAAACTTAAACATGGGGTTACCATACAACCTAGCAATCCCACTCCCAGGTATATATCCAAGAGAAATGAAAACATGTCTGCACAAAAACATATGCACAAATGTTCATAGCAGCATTATTCATAATAGGTAAAAGGTGAAAAAAAACCAAATATCCATCAACTGATAAATGGATAATTAAAATGTGTTATACCCATACAATGGAATATTACTCAGCAATAAAAAGGAATGAGGCACTGATAAATGCTAAAACATGGATAAACCTTAAAAACAGTATGTTAAGTGAAAGGAGCCAGACACAAAAGGCAGCAGATTATATGATTTCATTTATATGAAATGTCCAGAATAGGGAAATCCTTAGAGACAGAAAGTAGATTAGTGGTGGCCCACAGCTAGGAAGGGAGTTTGGGGGTAATGGAGAGTGACTACTAAAGGTATGGTATTCCTTTTTTGGGGGATGAAGATATTCTAAAATTGATTGTGAGGAGGGCTGCACAATTCTGTGAAGATACTAAAAAACAATGAACTATACACTTTAAAGGGGTGTCTTGTATGGTATGTGAATTAAATCACGATAAAGCTGTTACCCTCAGAAGAGGGCTCCTGGTATCCTCACGGTGCTTCAGGGTGTGGCAGCAGAAGAGAGGTCACCAGGAATGGTGCTCTAGCCCAGTCTAGGTATGTGGCCGCTCCCAGCTTCAAGGGATGGGTGCAATCCTTCCGCGGGCTCAGAGAGGGTTGGAGAACTGCTCTAGACACATATGCCATGGGAGTGAAATGCTTCTCAAGTGCTACCTGCTCAGATTCCCTGTCCACAGGAAGCCGTGTCCATGGGAGTTTAAGGCAGTTTTAGGTTCACAGCAGAGTTGAGTGGAAGGTTTGGCGATTTCCCATATCCTTCCTGCCTCCACACAAGAACAGCCTCCCCCATGACCAACATCTCCCACCAGAGTAGTGCGTGTGTTACAATTAACAAACCTACACTGACACATCATAATCACCTAGAGTCCACAGTTTATATTAAAGTTCACTCTTGGGCTTCCTTGGTGGCGCAGTGGTTGAGAGTCCGCCTGCCAATACAGTGGACACGGGTTCGTGCCCCGGTCCAGGAGGATCCCACATGCCGCGGAGCGGCTAGGCCCGTGAGCCATGGCCGCTGAGGCTGCGCGTCCAGAGCCTGTGCTCCGCAACGGGAGAGGCCACAACAGTGAGAGGCCCGCGTACAGCAAAAAAAAAAAAAAAAAAATTCACTCTTGGTGGTGTACATTCTGTGGGTTTGACCTAACTTATAATAATATGCATCAACTGTTACAGTAACATGCACAGCAGTCCCACTACCCTAAAAATCCTGTGTTTCACCTATTCATCCGCTGCATCCCCCTCGATCCCTGGGAACCACAGTGGGATGTTTTTAAGCAGAAGCTTTAAAAGAAGTCCTTGTATGGGAACGTGTGTATGTGTATAGCTGATTCGCTTTTTTATAGAGCAGAAACTAACACATTATTGTAAAGCAATTATACTGCAATAAAGATGTTTAAAAAAAAAAAAAAAAGTCCTTGAAAGTCCTCCTTGGCTTCCTGGCTCAGGAGGTCCAGGGCCTACTGGGCACAAAGCCATCACAGGGCCATTCAATGACCCACCTGTAGCTACAGAAAGACTCACAGAAGCAATGAAATGACCACTCTTCTGTCTTTTGGATAGTGTCTTTCTTCCTTCTCTTGCACAAGGCAAACCCCAGGATTAGGGTGGGGTATGTGTGGGCCTCTAGTTGCCCCTACGTCTGCATAGGGAAAGATCTGGAAGGATACAGCTAAACTGTTACTCATTATAATGAGTTGTGGGATTCAGCTGTGAAGGAGGAAGGTGGTGAGGAAGAGAACTTCCCTTTAACTTTATACAGAAGGTTTGACATTTGAAAAAAAAATTTACAATGAGCAGGCATTACATTATATTTCAAATCTAAAAAGACAAAGAAGCACCTTCCTTTACCAAAGTGTTGACAGAGCTTAACTGGGTGGAGAAATTAAAGGTGATTTTATTCTCTTATTTGTGCTTTTCTTTCTTAGCTTGGAGTTTCAACAAGGAACATGTATTTATTATTTTAGCAAAAGTTATTTTTAACTGTTACTTAAAAAGAAAAGAACAAAAACTAAACAGAGCCTAGTTGCCCTGGTTTCTGTAGCCTCCCCACCCTTGCCTGCCTGGGCCTAGGTTTTGCATAGGAACTGCCCTCCCAGCCTCAACCTTAAGGAATAAATCACCAGGAAAGCCGAGTCAGCACTACTGCAGAAGTCTGCAGGGAGACAGGCCTGCTCACTGGAGCAGACGAGCTCATAGCCTTACTTCCACTGGATTTTTGTTCTGGTGAAGCACCTTTGTCATGCAAGTTCTGAGCAGCTCTGCTTCTCCCGAAAGACCTGATTTTTGCCTGATCTGGCCTAGTAGGTGTTGGATAAATGGTTACTTGAATTAAATTATTAGAAACAGAGAGAGTTGGGAGGGGAAGGGTCACATTAGAGTTCAAGCTCGTACTGCTCGTCACACGATAGGCCAATAAATCGAGAGACGAGGTATTGGGGCAAGGAATAGCAACTTTATTTGGAAAGCCAGCAGAGTGAGAAGGTGGTAGACTGCTGTCCCAAAGAACCATCTTCCCCATGTTAGAACTCAGGCTTTTATATTAAAAGGGGAGGAGGTGTGGTTAGTTGTTGTAAACTTCTTGGTGCTGGAATCCTTTGTTCTCGCAGCTGTCCACATAGGTCAGGTCACCATGTTCCTGTAAACCTCCAACAAGACAAATGTTCTTTTCTGTTCTGCAACTTTTTCTCTCTATAAGAATGGAAAAGTGTTAAGTTTAAAGGTCAGAGCCTTGAGAAGGGGGTATCCTGTATGTTTCAGACTACAGGCAACAATCTTTCACAAAAGGTGCAGAGCCAGCATGACTAAGCACAGGCAACAGAGCACAAAGGTTAGAGCTAAAGGAATAGATTCAGCATGGAGTCAGGTTTGTTCTTCTCTGTTATAGTTGCTGTTAACAAATGATGCAAACTACTGGAGAATGCTTTGACTCATTTGTGGGGGAATGACTCAAAGAGATCTCTGCTTCCTTCTTGTGGCCGCAGGGGGTGATATCTCAGAAGAGCTGAATACAATTAATTCTCGGTGGCAGAAAATGGAAGTTTGTTATGTATTTATTGATATGCATTTGCTCTGAATTTACTGCATTTTGTTTTTATTTTATTTTTTTTTACAAGGAAAACCACCATTTTGGTTCCCAAGTTTTATTCAAGAACTCACACAACATATTCCAGATAACCGAGTTTTAATCATCTTCATCCTTTTCTTCATCTTGATTAATCTGGAAGTAACGCAATTCGTAACTCTCTTTGCTGTTAGCAACTACGCGTAACCAATCATGTAGATTATTCTTCAAATATTTTTTGGTGAGGTATTTCGAATACCTTTTGGAAAAAGGCACCTCAGAGGTTACAGTAATCTTGTTTTTGCTTCTTTCGGTTGTTACAACACTCCACCAAGATTCCCAGCTTTTCCATTCATTTTGATTCTCTCCTGAAGAAACTGTTCAAAATTGGCAGCATCTATGATTCCATCTTCTATAGGGTGGGTACAGTCAAGGGTAAAATTCGGGACCTGCTTTTATTTTGCTCCCCTTCGCCACAAACTTTTTCACGGGCGCCATGGAGGCAGCGAAGGCAGAAAGGGTTACTGCATTTTAAAACACACTGAAATAGTCTACATAGAAGAACACTGGGTTTTGGGAGGCTAGGGAATCCTGGCTCTGCCTGGGGGTAGCTAACACAAGTTACTTTGCCAGTCTGAGCCTCAGTTTCCCCCTCTGTAAAAAGTAGATACGAGTGATGATTGAGGGAGCCTACATAAGGCAAGGATCTGTAAAAACGTTCAATGATTTTCCTTCCTGGACCCATGATTTTTACATCGCGGTGGCAGGGGCCGGCCATGGGGCCACCCGAGGCTGCAGGGGTTCCCTGAAGTAGGGCTAGAGAGTCCAAACAAGATGGGGACTCGGCCGTCTCTGCGCAAACCCGGCGGGACCCGCAGCCCAGCCAGGAGCAAGCGGCAGCGAGACACTGCCCCCACGTGGCCGTAGGCAGTATGCCACGCTCGTGGAAAATCAAATGCAAACATACATGACGAGTGAATATTAATATTAACAATTGGGAACTTCGTTTTCCTTTTTAATGCTGCGTCCCAACTGAACTTACTACTGCCGATTACAAGAGCACTTTGACTCCAAAGCCCAGGAGGAAGCCGGGGGTTAATACGCTGTAACTGGCGCGTGAAGCGTCAGGCTGATATCGGGCATGCGTAAACCGATGAGGGTGGGGCTTAGAGAACATGAGGCGTCGCGTCACTAGACTAATATAGTATGAACGGAAAATATTGCCACTGGGCGGTAGCGTGGCCGAGTGGTCTAAGGCGCTGGATTTAGGCTCCAGTCATTTCGATGGCGTGGGTTCGAATCCCACCGCTGCCACACCTTCAGGGGTCTCACTTTTCCATCCTTTAACTTCCATATCCTCTTCCAATTACTCTTCACTTTTTCTGCCTTCTGACGTTTTTTTTTTTTCCCCCCACAGTAGAAAATCCTCAGAGGGATCCTTCATTTCATTCACTTTCTCCTTACACAGGTATTTCAACCTGTAAAAGTTATTTCTTCCAGTTCAGCCTCTTTTTTTTTTTTAATGGAATGGGGAAGGGAGGGGAAAAGAAGGAAACTGCAGGACAATCCACCTCACTCCCTAGCCTACTACACAAACCCACCAATCCCGCTACCTTAAAAAACGGAAACAAAAACGTCTCCCTATTTCCATGGGAAAGCATCCTGAGATACCTTGAAAAGCTCTCAACAGTCTGTCTGCGCCTTTAATTTAATGCTTCAAGGCCTGAGTCCACTGGGAGTGGGCCCCTTTACCTCCCAAGGACAAAGATTAGGTGGAGGTGATTTTAATCAAGACGTCAGTTAGGAAGGGTCCCTTTCTGGCCCGCTCTGTGTCAGCAGAGAGCTCAGGCTGACTCCATAAATCACTGTTGGTAGAAACTGTGTCAGGTGACTTTATGGAGGGTCTGGGGTATCAGGAGCCCTGCCCCCCACCAGGTGTATCAGCCTTGAGGTCCCAGCTTCATTGATCCACTTCCTGCTTGTTTATTTACTCATTCAACAACCATTTATGAAGGGCCTACTATGTGCCAGAAATCAAGATCAACCTGAGGCTACAGAGCAAAACAGGAGGCATGTTTTGGGCCTCACAGAGTTCACAGCCACTGTAATTTCTTTAATTAGACCTATGAGGAGTGTCATGCAGAATGCAGAAGCCAACCCAGGGACAACGGAACAAGTGACTTTTAGCTTGGACTTGAAATTGAGAGATTAGCTAGTGAAGGTGGGAGAGGGGAGTTCCAGGAAGAGGGAACAGCATGTGGAATATCCTAGAGGCAAAGGAGAGCCTGGTGAGTCTGAGATGCTGGGAAGGTAATTCAGGGCAGCTGGACAGAGAGCAGCTGGACATGGCTAGAGATGAGACTGAAGTGTTAGGCAAGCAGGGCCATGAATGCCAAGTTAAGGCTTTGAACTTGGCCCTGAGGGCATGCGAAACCATGGAAAGGTTTTAAGCCGGAGGGTGGCATGTTCCAATTTTGGATGTTGCCTCTGGCAGTAGGAATAGGAGGTTCCATTCAAAGCCTACTGTAGTTGTCTAGGACAAAGGAGAGTGGCTTGTACCATGGTTGTGACAGTGTGTTGCACAGGGAGACATTTTGGAGGTGGATCTGACAGAACTCAATGACAAAGACATAAAAAAGAAGAACACATCGAAAGCGATGACCAGGTTTTGGGCTTGAGCCACTGGATGGCTGGCAGTGCCTCTCGTCTCCCTAGGAGGGAACATGGGATGAAGAGGACGTTTGTGGAAAAGATGATTTCACTCTGATCCACACTGAGTCTGAGATTTAGGACATGGGGTTGAGTAGATTGGACATAGAAGTCTGGAGGCCAAGAGAACACTCTGAGTAATTGATACAGATTTGGGAGGCACTGGAGACTGCGGTCATGGGAATGGATGAACTTGCCCAGGAAGAGCATGCAGAGGAAGTAGAGGGACCAAAATGGAGTCCTGAGGACCATCATCCTAAAGGGAATGCAATGGAAAAGAAGCCAGTGAAGGAGATAAAGAAGGACTGGAGACACAAGTGGAAGACAGGTGTGTTGTCATATAGATTGTTGTCAAGAAGATTATGGCAAGAAGGAGGGAGTAGCCAACTATGCAGAAGAGACTTGGCAGAATAAAGACTGAAAAATATTCTTTGGTTTTATGATTTGTGGACAAGGTCATTGATGACCTTGATTAAAGCCATTTTGGTGTGAGTTGAAGAGAAGAAATGGAAACATAAGTGTGGACATCTCATCATGAAATTTCATGAGTGATGGTAGCAGTAGCGGGAGGGGGAATGGGGAGTCAAGAGAAATTTTTTTTTTTTTTTGGCGATACGCGGGCCTCTCACTGTTGTGGCCTCTCCCGTTGCGGAGCACAGGCTCCGGACGCGCAGGCTCAGCGGCCATGGCTCACGGGCCCAGCCGCTCTGCGGCACGTGGCATCTTCCCGGACCGGGTCACAAACTCGTGTCTCCTGCATCGGCAGGCGGACTCTCAACCACTGTGCCACCAGGGAAGCCCAAGAGAAACATTTTTAAGATGAGAGAGACCAGATGATGTTTTAGACGCCTGGCATTGGGTCTACAAAGGGGAATAGCTCCATCACCCATAATGGAAAGTTTATGAATTCGCCTTAATGGTCCATCCTGATTGGCTATTTCACTTTGAGCTGCCCACACTAATGACTCTGTTTTCTGCGTTTATAATGCTTCTGCTTAGTGTCTCCAAGAAAGCTAGGACCGCTTCCTACTTGCTGTCTCAAAATTAGAACACTCCCTAACACTATACACAAAAATAAACTCAAAACAGATTAAAGACCTAAATGTAAGGCCGCATACTATAAAACCCTTAGAGGAAAACATAGGCAGGACACTCTCTGACATAAATTGCAGCAAGATCTTTTTTAATCCACCTCCTAGAGTAATGAAAATAAAAATAAACAAATGGGAACTAATTAAACTTAGAAGCCTTTGCACAGCAAAGGAAACCACAAACAAGACGAAAAGACAACCTACAGAATGCGAGAAAATATTTGCAAATGAAACAACTGACAAGGGATTAATTTCCAAAATATAAAAACAGCTCACGCAGCTCAATATCAAAAAAACAAACAACCCAATCAAAAAATGGGCAGAAGATCTAAATAGACATTTCTCCAAAGAAGACATACAGATGGCCAAAAAGCACATGAAAAGATGCTTAACATCACTCATTATTAGAGAAATGCAAATCAAAACTACAGTGAGCTATCACCTCACACCAGTCAGAATGGCCATCATCAAAAAATCTACAAACAATGAATGCTGGAGAGGGTGTGGAGAAAAGGGAACCCTCCTGCACTGTTGGTGGGAATGTAAATTGGTACAGCCACTATGGAGAACAGTATGGAGGTTCCTTAAAAAACTAAAAATAAGGGCTTCCGTGGTGGCGCAGTGGTTGAGAGTCCGCCTGCCGATACAGGGCACACGGGTTCGTGCCCCGGTCCGGGAAGATCCCACATATCGCGGAGCAGCTGGGCCCGTGAGCCATGGCCGCGGAGCCTGTGCGTCCGGAGCCTGTGCTCTGCAACGGGAGAGGCCACAACAGTGAGAGGCCCGCGTACCGCAAAAAAAACAAAAACAAAAACAAAAAAACCCCTAAAAATAGAGCTACCATATGATCCAGCAATCCCACTCCTGGCCATATAGCTGGAGAAAACCTTAATTTGAAAAGATACACGCACCCCAGTGTTCATTGCAGCACAATTTACAATAGCCAGGACATGGAAGCAACCTAAATGTCCATAGACAGAGGAATGGATAAAGAAGATATGGTACATATATGCAATTGAATATTACTCAGTCATAAAAAAGAATGAAATAATGCCATTTGCAGCAACATGGATAGACCTAGAGATTGTCATACTGAGTGAAGTAAGTCAGACAAAGACAAATATCATATGCTATCACTAATATGTGGAATCTAAAAAATGTACACATGAACTTACTGGAGTTTTCACGGCTGTAGAAAACAAACTTACAGTTACCAGGAGGGAAAGGGCGGGGATAAATTGGGAGATTGGGATTGACATATACACACTACTATATATAAAATGGATAACTAATAAGGACCTATGTATAACACAGGCAACTACTCAATACTCTGTAATGACCTATATGGGAAAAGAATCTAAAAAAGCATGGATATACGTATATGTATAACTGATTCACTTTGCTGTACACCTGAAACTAACACATCACTGTAAATCAACTATTTCCAATAAACATTTAAAATAAAATATCTATGAGAAGGTATACAAGAAAAAAAAAAAAGAACCTCACGGAGGGTGGGTTATCTGGGCAGCCTCTAAAACCCTCATGGGCACTCGGTTCCTCTGCTGGGTGGAAGTGCTACCTCGTTTCCCACTGGGTGAAGACACTTGAGCGGAAGGAAGCTTTCTGGCATAGTGACCCATGCTGGCCCCATGCCCAGGGTTTAGACAGTCTACTTTCAGGGGAAGAGATGACTTAGAGAAATCCAGAAAACAAAGAAATCGGTTTTGCTTTTGGGTTTCACAAGCTGAGGTTCGGCAGTAGACAAAAGATCTAGAAGATTATGTGAACAGTGAAAACCTGTTTTCCCTGCCCTAAGGACAGATTTCTCAGGACTGGTAGCGAAAGTCAGAGGAGAAGGTGAGTTTACATGCAAGCATGTTACTGAGAAGAAAGAAAGCCCCAAATGGCCTGACGTTTGTGGATCTGAGACTGAGAAAGATCCCAGAGCTCAACCCAAGCCCTGACGTGGCTAAGGTGCAGAAAAGCAGAAATAACCATGTGTCGTGTTTAGGCCAATGGGCCTTGGGCAGGTCCTCCAAATTACCTGGCCTGTAGAGAAGTGACCCCCACCCTCCTCTACTCTTTGAAGTTAGGCAACCCCAGTTTCCTTATTTATAAAATAAGAATAATAAGCTCTATGTAAGGGTGGGCCTGAGAATTAAGTACGAGCATACAGGTGCAAGCTCTTTCAAACTGTCAAGCATTAAACATAAAGGATAAAGCATAAACAAAGCATAAAGGATTATTACTGAGCTTTTAAAAATTATATACACACATGCAAATTCAACAGAGCAAACAGGAGCACACATTTTTGAACTGCTTCACGAACTTTCTTAATTGTTCAGCAGAGGACATACTGCTGATGCCCACGCCGGGCGATGGCCACGTTGGCCCTAACACATTTGCTCCCCCCGACCCCGTCACAGATTTCTTTAGGCTTGTGATGGTTTTCTTCTCTGCTAGGATCCATAGTTTTATCAGCCAATTCCACGTGTGCATATTAGGATATATATACAGATGTATTTACACACTAATATTTTGGTATTCACAATTGATACCAAGATGATAGGGAGGCACTGTTTCCGTGGAGAGCAGCGCTGGATTAAGAAATTTTGTGGTTTAAACATTAAAGATTATGGTGATCACTACTGGCCCCCTCATTAACAAATTGAAGCGATAGTAAAACAAAAAATATGACCAACTAATTTCTAATAATTCCCATTATTACTATATTGGTACTTTTTAGAGAGATCCAATTTTTTTAAAGGTTTTTTTTGAGACTTAATTGACATGTAACATTACATTAGTTTCAGCTGTACAACATAATTATTTGCCATATATATATATATTGTGAAATGATCACAATGTCTAGTTAAATGCCATCACCACACAGAGTTCCAATTATTTTTCTTGTGATGAAAACGTAAGATCTACTCTCAGCAACGCTCTTTTATACAATACTGTATTATTAACTATAGTTACCAGGCCGTACATTTCACTCCCATAATTTATTTACTTTATAACTAACTGGAAGTTTGTATCTTTTGACCACCCTAAAAAATTTTTTTTAATTTTCCTTTTTCGATGTCCCTTCTGGTATTGAAGTCTGTGCTTACTGAGTCATCCCCAGACTCATGCACCGGAAACCCAAAAAGGCCAAGTTCGGCTGGGCAGAAGCCTGGGTCTCAGGTGTCCTTCCAACCCCGTCTATCAACACACAGGGAGACCTGCATGAGTGAGCGAACCCAAAACATAAGCATAGCGGCTGATCGAACCCAGTGCTCCTAGAAGGGGTCTAATCCAAGATCCCGAGACGATCTCAGGACAAGCACAGAGAAGCTCGGGCAGCGAGGAGGGTCCGTGTCCCTAGAGAGGTAGCAGCAGCCAGCGAAAACTTGCAAACGTCAGCCCAGCTGCACGAGCGGCTGCAGCTAGGCCCCTAGGAGTGGAGCCAGACGGGAGGGGATGGGGCTAAGGCTGAATCACAAACAGGAGAGGAGAGGGACCGACCAAGAGGGATGAGCAAGTCTAGTTACCAAAGGAGAAACCAAGGCGAGGATTCAGGCGTTCGGCTAGAGCCAGAAACGGGGCGGACCAGAGCAGGGGAGAACGCGGGGGCGGGCCAGGCCTGGGCAGGGGCGGGGAGAAGGCCTGGAAGGCGGAGCAGGCTGTGAAGATAGGACCTTCTCGTAGGCATCCCGGCCAGGTCAGAGGGAGACCAAGGCCGGAGGGAGGGGAAGGGGCGTGGTCAGGGCTCAAGAGGCGGGGCAGGGGCACGTCGAAACCCAGAGGGCGGGACAGGGGCGGGGTTAGAACGCCGGAATATCCAAGCGGAAGACCTGCTAGGCAGATCCAAGCCCAGAGGGTGGGGCAGGGACAAGCCCAGGACTCAAGGGAGCGCCCAAGTCCGCAGGGCGGAGCAGGGTCTGGTCCAAGTCCTGAAGGCGAAGCAGGGGCAGGGACAGGCCGGCGACGATGGTCAGACGACGAATGGCCGCGGGCCTAGGAAGTGCAGGGCCAGCACGAGCAGGCCAAGGAGCAGCAGCAGCCCGAGCAGCAGCCGCAGGAGCGTCCGCGCTGTGGAGCCGCGGGTTCCCTGGCCCGTCGACTGCACGTATCGCTCCACGGCGTCTGCGAAGCTGAACTTGTCGGGCACGTAGCCAAGCTGAGCACGGGCCTTAGCGATCTGGAAGGTGTGCGTCACGGCCACGCTGCGCACCTGCGGGGAGAGGCGGGGCAGCCGAGGGACGGGACTAGTGGGCGTGGGGAGCAACCTCTACCATGTTTCACTCGGATAAGAGAGGGTAGGGATTTCCCTTCCGTCGCACAGAGATTTAAAAGGACCTCTATGCTGGATCTTGCGTCTACGACGCCCTCATGGGGAGGATTTCCTGTCTCTCTTCCACCTCCATTTTCCTCGGGGGGGGGGCCGCCTCCAGGATACATTTTCTGCATCTCCCCACCCTTCTGAACTCCTCAGTCCCCCAAAAGTAAAGGCCCCACCTCTGCATTCCCCTTCCCCGGCCCTAGCACGATGCCGGGGCTCAGGAGGCCCTGATACATTCTGCCTGTGGCCTGAGTGCAGCTATCCGGAAAACTTGTCTCCAGGAAACATCCTTCACTTCTCAGCCCACAGCCCCAGATGGAGTCTGGGCAGGCAGGCTCCAGGGTGCAAGCTTCACGCCCTGGCTGATTTAACTGAGCTTCCCTAAGAGAGGAATTCAATTATGCATAAGTGATTACTCTCTCCAGGGTTTGAAGCTGCGTTTCCTGATGCCAGATGGCCTGGGTCCCACAGGCTTCAGAGGTAGTGCTGACAACAACAATTACTGAGTAAGCACTCTGTGCCTGTCATGCGCTAAATTCTCTCTAGGCCATATCTCATTTAATCTTCTGAAGTGGTAATACCACCATCTCCTCTTTTGAAAATTGAAGATCAGAGAGGTTAAGTGACTAGCCCAGGGTCACACAGAGAAGCCAAACTCTAGCTCATGCCCTTCCCAGCTATGCTAGGATTGAGAAGATACCCTCCCACCTGACTCATTTCTTTGCCTTTTGTTCCTCAGCTGGACACTGGGAAGGAGTCCACTAGCTGCTTGATTCTGCCGTGGCCCTGAAACAGCCCTTGGGGTCAAGCCCCTGGTCTTGGATGCTTGTGTGAGGAGAGAGGGAGAGAGGCCAGTTCTTGTCCTTTTTTGCCTCAGCTAGTAAATTCAGGGCTTTGGCGGGTACAGCTGTGAACTAGATAGGCAGGGTCCTGGGACACAGCGTTCTCAGATGTCAGGCTTAGATGTCACCTCCTTTGGGAAGCCTCCTTAACTTCCTCAGAATTGGCTTAGGTGCCCCTTCTGTGTACTCTGAAGTTCCTCATTATTTCCCCCAGTATAGCCCTTGCTGGGCTGTCTTCCCCTTTGGACTGTGAGCTCACCATTAAATGAGATCATAATCTTTTTGCCCCTCCTAACTTAGCAAAGCAACAGGGACAATCAAATGAGAGAGTGGACTGGAAGGATTTTGCAAATAACACCAAACACCACTTGTTGCTTTACTGTTTACAATCTGCATTAAAACATCCTCTCTTTTAAACTGTATGTGTGAATAGAAAGCAAGGACTGCCTTGCCTCCACTCCTCAGCACAGTGCCTGGCCTACATTAGGTGCTCAATACATGTCAAATGAATGAAAGAAGGCTATAAAGTCAAACTAGAGGGCTAGTTGGGGTGTCATAGACTGACCAGAAGAGGGCGCCCGAGCTACAGTGCCCAGAAAATTCCCAGCTAACTAGGGATCCTTTGCCCCGCCCCGAGTTGAACAAGGAAACCCACCAGTAAGGAGAGAGAGGGGAGCCGGCTCCCTACCCGACCACAACTCAGCAGCACTTCGGCAGCTATTTTATGTGACTATGATTCCTGACATTTCACAAGCTAGTGGTTAAGCTTGAAATCATTTAGGTCTCCTCTGGGTTCAAATCTCGATGCTGCTACATAAGGGAATGGTCATGAGCCAGGTTATTTCACCCCTCCCCCTCCCCCCGCTGAGTGTTTCATTTCCTTCTCTGTACATGGAGGTGATAATAACAGAATCCACAGTGTATAGTAGTTGTGAAGATTAAATGAGATAAACACAGTGCCTGGCATTTCACACTCTATAGATGGTCCCTATTTTCATTATTCTCTTTCCTCTGCTAGTCCAGACGGTTCAAAGGAGAGACCATAGGGAACTGCGTCTTTCTGTGGCCCATTCTCGATTCTCTGAGGTGGAGAGCACTGAGCTTGGAATGTGAAGCCAATTCCAGAATGGTGGGAGCTTGGACAAATCACTTATTTCTCTAGTGCTCAGTTTCTCACCATTAAATGAAATCATAATCTTTTTGCCCCTCATAACTTAACAGAGCATCAGGGACAATCAAATGAGAGAGTGGACTGGAAGGATTTTGCAAATAACACCAAACACCACTTGTTGCTTTACTGTTTACAACCTGCATTAAAACACCCTCTCTTTTAAACTGTATATGCAAATAGAAAACTGCATCATCATTATTTGAGAACAGTGTTCTTAACACAGTAGGTACTTAATATATACTTATTATTCAGTGAGCAGGAACTGTGAGCCTCGAATCAACAGGCTGTGTGTGTGTGTGTGTGTGTGTGTGTGTGTGTGTGTGTGTGTGTGTGTGTATTGACAGTTATTGGGAGGAATGACATTCTAAAAAGTGTATTTCATGGAACCTGCCTTTGGGAGCCTCCAGTCTGGCTGGGAAGACAAACTGCTTATGAATGAAATGACAGTGATAAAGGATGGGATTGGACTTCCCTGGTGGCGCAGTGGTTGAGAGTCCACCTGCCGATGCAGGGGACACGGGTTCGTGCCCCGGTCCGGGAAGATCCCACATGCCGCGGAGCGGCTGGGCCCTTGAGCCATGGCCGCTGAGCCTGCGTGTCCGGAGCCTGTGCTCCGCAATGGGAGAGGCCACAACAGTGAGAGGCCCACGTACCACAAAAAAAAAAAAAAAAAAAGGATGGGCTTGGAGCTGTTGCCCTTCAGACCAAGAGAGCACAGCCTCAGCAGAAGCTCAGAGGTTGGGACGTTATACAGGAGCTGGCCCTAGATTTGAGCCCACATGGTAGGTTCTGAGACCTCAGGCAAGCATCCAGTTACGGTGTCAAAAGGTGAGGGTTTGTGGCAGTGAAGAAGGGGCAGGAAGGCAAGTGAGGGGCACCAGGACACAGGGGCTCCCCTCACAGCAGCCCACTTACCTCACTCCGGGTGAGCAGTGGCGGGAGGCTGCAGATGGGCTTCAGGGCCAGGTGCAAATACTCCATCACCGTGGCTGTGTGGGGAGAGAGGGACCAGTGACCAGGGGGCCTGCTCTAGGCAAACTCCAGGGAGGTCGTCAGAGACAAGTCAGTTGGGGGCATTATTTGCTTTGCTAGGGGGAATCTTCACGTTGCCAAGTTTTCCTGTCCTTGGATTCCTTTAAATCAGCAGTCCTGGGGTGCCTTGTTTGGCTGTGAAATATGTCACAAGTAAGTTATTATTAATATGAAAAGACTGACATTTTACAATAAATCTGAGCAGATTCAAAGTGATCTCTACAATCACGTCTCTCTCACGCACTTCTATCCCGATATGCTCTCTTGAGTCAGGGAGAAAGAAGTGGGAACAGTGGTTCAACTCAGCCTGGGCTGCACTTTTTAAAATGTTCCTTCTTCCCCCACCCCCTTGCTTCCTGGGAGGTAATTGGTCTGGGGGTGTGGCTGAGGCATTTTTAAAAGCTCCCAGGTGATTCTACTGTGCAGCCAAAGTTAAGAAGCACTGAGTTTACAGTCAGCTCACTGGGAATTGGGAATTTATAGACAGTCTCCAAAACCTCCAGGACCTGCGGTTGAACTTTTCTCAGCTGGGGGTCAAGGAGTGTCAGTCCTGGTGGTGACGCTGTGCAGGGGAAGTCATCCTGTGTGGGCACCTTGGGGGACAAAAATATGCAAACCCCTGCTTTAAATGGCGGGCATCCCAATGCCTTATTATTATTATTTTTTTGCCTGCGCTGTGCAGCACGTGGGATCTTAGTTCCCAGACCAGGGATCGATCCCACATCCTCTGCGTTGGAAATGCGGAGTCTTAACCACCGGACCACCAGGGAAGTCCCCCAATGCATTTAAAGTGCAAGAGATCCAGCTGAGGTTTTCCAGGAACACAGTTATCTGTGACTTGGGGGCCACCTGCCCCCTCGGGCTGATCACTCCAAGCCTGAAGCCCGTGCTCATTCCAGCTGGAAGGAGGCCAGCATAGGGAAGCTGGGGCGTGAGAGTGGAGACTGACCTTCAGGGTGAGGAGGAGACTCTAGGGTCAAACGGAACCCTCACATGTCCAAAAGCAGCCTTAACTCCAGGGCGACCTTGGGGGATGGGGCATTCCAGCACAGGCAGCAGGACTGGGCGTGGGCTGCGCAGTCAGCGGAGCCCAGTGGGAATCCTGCCTCTCCCACTTTCTCACTGGGGCACCATGGGCAGGTAGCTAACCTCTCAGAGCCTCAGTTGCCTCATCTTTACAATGGGCCTAACCCCACCCACCTTGCAAGTGGGATAGGGTTTAAACAGGGCCAGGACTAGGGTGAGGGGAGTGAGGTGCCTCGAGTGCAAAATTTAAGGAGGCACCTGCTCTCAGGGCTGGGCAAGTGCAGGTGGGGCTTGGAGCATTTGACTCC
Source organism: Globicephala melas (assembly GCF_963455315.2). NCBI lineage: Eukaryota > Metazoa > Chordata > Mammalia > Artiodactyla > Delphinidae > Globicephala > Globicephala melas. The sequence goes on from NC_083328.1 coordinate 21,473,044, forward strand.
TGCGAGTGAGGGTTTCCTTAAATTTTGTGCTCTCAGTGCCCCACTCGCCTCAGCCAGGTCCTGGCTCTGGGTTTAAAATGAGGGAATGCGTGTACATCTGGCACGTGGAGGGCTTTCACATACACACTCCTTTCCTCACCTGACAGGTAAACCCAGGAAGTAGGAACCTGGATCCAGGGCTTGCTGTACCCCAGCTTCTCAAACTGCAAGGAAATATGGCTTGAGGTGAGAACAGATCCTTGGGGGGCTGGTATAGGCCACGTGTTGCCTTTACCCCAGGGCCAGCAGAGCACCTCCTGGCCCCTCCTCAGCTGCCCACCAAAGGGGGCAGACCCCACAGCCAGCCCCAAGTTTACACCAGTCTTTAAATGAAGCCCGCACTGTGACCTGGAAAACTAAGTAGGAACTGACTGCATAGGGTACAGTCCCATCATTTAGTTATTTTTTACATCTGCGTACACCCAAAGACACTCTAAGGCACTTACATAGAATCTGATTATTTTCTAGAATCTGCTTTTCTGCTATTAAATTAAAAAAATAAAGCATACGTGTGGAGGGTGGTGGGAGAAGCATGAAGAGATGGGCTGGCATAGGATGAACTGAGGTCTTCACTTGTATGAAAACCCTCCAGGTCAAAAAGACAGATAATAACAAGTGTTGACAGAATGTGCAGAAACGGGAACCCTCTAACACTGCTGGTGGGAATGTAAAATAGTGCAGCCACTTTGGAAAACAGTCTGGCAGTAACTCAAAAGGTTAAACATAGAGTTACTGTATGATCCAGCAATTCCACTCCTAGGTATATACCCAACAGAAATGAGAAAATATGTCCACACAACTAGTTACACACGAATGTTCATACAGCATTACTGATAACAGGCCCAAAATGGAAAACCCAAATTTCTATCAATTGATGAATGGATTAACAAAATGTGGCACAGCGATTGAATGAAATATCTTTCTGGCAATAAAAAAGAATGAAGTACTTTATGACACATCCACAACATGGATGAACCTTGAAAACATGCTAAATGAAAGAAACTTAACACAAAGCCCACATACTGTATGATTCCATTCATAGGAAATGTCCAGAACAGGCAAATCTACAGAGGCAGGAAGTAGCTTAGTGGTTGCCTGTGGCTAGGGGTGGGGTGGGGTGAGAGGTAAATAGAAGTGACAGCTAAAAGGTATGGTTTGGGGAGGTTCTTTTCTGGGAAGGTGACAAAATGTTCTAAAACGTGTTTTGCTGATGGTCGCACAACTCATACTAAAAACCATCGACTTGTATGCTTTCAATAGGTGAACTGTATGGTCTATAAATTATATCTCAATAAAGCTGTTAAGAGTTGACATGCAAAGGGCCTGAATGCCCCCAGGATGTATCCTCCAGCGCCCAGCGCGGGGTTTCTGGTCTACCCCTTCCTGGAGTCTGTAGGCTGCTGCGAGAGGAGGCCAGGACTCTCAGAGGGGCTGCAGCGTAGGGGCCCGAGGGCCAACACCTCCCTTTGTGCTTTGCCTACCTTCTACTTACCTCTTTCAGGGCCTCACCACATAGTACGGGGGCCACAAGCAAAATCCCACAGGGCAGGACATCGACATAAATCAGGAAGCGTGCTGGGAGGGACTATGGCAAACTGAGGGAGCTCACAGCCCCCCAAAGCGGCAGCCACTACCCAGCTCAGCCAGTTCCAATGTTGCCCAGTGGACACTGTTGCCAGAGCTGGTTTTTAATGTGAAATCCTCTGATTTTTTGGGAAAAGGTGAGAGGGAAAGAAGACATGGGGATCCCTGAATTCTCACTTGGGATGGGGGCGGTGTCCGGGCACCTACCAGTGGGGCCATCCACTCGAAGATGTTGACACTCTCCCCGTCATTGATGTAGTACGCCTGCCCACTCTGAGGGGGACACGCGGGGAGGGGGACGGTCAGGCACATGCCCGCCGCCGCCTGACCCCACCCTCTCCGATGGCTCCCAGCAGCTGCCCCAACTCCCCACTTCTGCTGAGCAGCCCTGGAGACGGACCTGAACAAGTCCCTCTGAGTTCCGGGGCTGCCAAGTGACTAGCTGTATGACCTCAGTGGAGTCACTTAACCTCTCTGTACCTCAGTTTCCTCATCTGAGAAATGGGAGCATAATAATGGCATCTCCCCCTTGGGCTGTTGTAAAGGTGCAGGTGACAATATATGTAAAATGCTTAGCATTCGGGGACTGTAATTCCGGGCTCAACAACACCTACCTCACAGGGTCATTTCAAGGAGCTAACGACGCTCTAAAAGGCCACTTTCCCCCCACCCCCTCAGGCAGCTTGAACTGGGGAGCTATGTCGTGTGTGAGCCAGGAATCCCCGAGGGATGGGGGACCCGCCTGCAGCCCAAGGGGTAAGGTCGGGGGAGCACTGCAGGAGACTCACGGCCACGTAGCCCTTGCTGGCGGTGAGGGCCTCGGCTGCTAGCACGTGTGCCTGCACCAGGTTGCACACGTGGACCCAGTTCATCCTCGTCCTGCGGTCCCCAAATCGGAACATGAACAGTCTCTTCTTGATGTGGCTCTGGTGGGGGGGGGGGAGAGGGCGAGAAACACAGACCTAGCCTGGAGTGGCTTTAAATTCCATCCACATGCAGAAGGCTCCCAGGCCGGACTCCTCTGTCCCAGCCCCACATGCCTTCCGGAAGTCTCCACTTGGCTGCCCGATAGACAAGGCAGACTTGTCCTGTCCTGTGAGCGCCTTATCCCCATTTGGCCGCCCCCCACCCCCAGCCCACAGCACCCAGGGCTCAGGCCTAAAGCCTGCAGCCAGCTTTGGCTGTCCCCTCCCTCACGCTCCACACCCAACCCGTCTGCAAACCCAGTCGTCTCAGCCATTACAATCTGTCCAGAATTCGGCCACTCCTCACTGTACTGACTTCCGCCCTCATCTCTCACCTGGACACTGAAAGAGCCTCCTAACTGGTCCCCTGCTTCCACCCCCCCCCCCCACCGCTGTGGCCTGTTCTCCGTGCAGCTGGGGGATCCTTTTGAATCCTAAGTCAGATCGTGTCTCTTCTGCTCAGAAACTTCCGGACGCCGGGTGGCAGAGGAGGCCCTTCTGCTCTGGCCCCAGCTACTCTCTGACGTGTCTCCCACCGACCCTTTTGCTCACTCTGCACGAGCTACTCGGCCTCCTGGAACGTGCCAGCAGGGCCCCACCTCAGAGCTTCGGACTAGCCGTTCCCTCTGTCTGGAAGGCTCTTCCTCCAGATAGCTGTGTGATGCACCTCGTCACCTTCAAGTTGCTCAATATCCCTGCTTGAAGAGGCTCCCCGACTGCCGGCACCCCCAGCTTCCCCCAACCCCACTCCACTTTTCCTCTTTCTCCATAGTCCCTGGCACCTTCAAACGTTCCTTGTATTGTATCATGTTTATTCTCTCTCTCTCCTCCTGTGAGAATATAAACCCCACAGGGGCGGGAATCATCTGTTTTGTTCACTGACCTGTCCCCAAACCTGGAACAGTTTTTCATTTCCAGCTTTGTGCCCAAGCTGTCTCCTCTATTTGGACCACTTTCTCTCTACCACCCCATTTCCTTGGTTAGCTCCTTCTGTATCCAAACAGCACAGCCATCAGTTCCTCCAGGAAGCCCTCCTGGACCTCCCCTGCCAGGCCCTCTCTGCTGTGCTCCCATCTTCTCCCTCTCACCTCTACACAGCCCTTACCACCCTGAATCTGTGACTGTGGAGTCTGTCTCCCTGACTAGGCTGTGAGAAATTTGAGGACAGGATCTAGAGGCCCTTGTAGCTATATCCCTGGCAACCAGCCTTCTCTGGAGACAGGTTTTCTGTGTGAAAAGCCTGGTGCTGGCAGCATGAGATGAGCCATCTGGCCCTTAGGGAGCTCACATCTGAGCAGGGCAATAGTTTCCTCTGCTTCTTTGGGGTCATAGCTCCACGTCTCCTCTACCGGTACCCAGGCCTGGCTGGCGCACCCTGAGAGCTCTGTTCCTGGTGGGCCTCATGGGGGCAGGACTTCTCCCAGAACTGAGGGTCCCCCGCTCGGGACACTGCCCTAAGACTGACGCGATGACCGTGGGTCCCCATTCACACACATATCAGCCAGGCTCCTCCTGTGCCTCCGGCCTGGGGCTGGGACAACATACCGCCACACGGGGCAGGTGCCTCTGCTCTTCGGGGCCGTAGATCCCTGGGGGCCGGAGCACACATGTCCGCAGAGCGCCTCCTCCTACAACACAGGGGAGGGCAGTCAGGGGCCTGGGGAGGGGTGGATGAGCAGGGAGAGGGACAGAAAGGCTGTCCGCATCTCCTGGTTCTTACCCGGAAAGGTAGTGGGGAAGGCAGGGCCTTGGGGTTTCCTCATTCAATTAATTATTCTCTCAGTCGATCAGTCAGTCATTCAACAAACACTGTTCAGAATCATTCCCCACCTCCACCCCCCTCAGCACTGGGCCCTGGGATGGATGCTGTGAAGAATCCAAGGATGACCAAGAAATGGTCCCTGCCCTCACAGTGCTCTCAGGCCAGTAACAGAGGCAAGACCTAGATGTAGGTATCTGCATGGCCCGTGAGAGTCTAACCAGCACTTGACAGACATGACCTCCTTCAACTCCCAGAGTCCTACTGTGTCCATTTTACAGATGCGCACAGACCCACACGTCCTCATGCCAATAGCTATAGTACTTTACTTTTTCTGGTCATCAGATAAGGATCACGATGGCTCTCAGAGAGGTCCTACTATGTGTCTGGTGCTCTGGTAAGCCTGGAATTTTTCCCTCAAAGCAACCCTATGAGGTGGGAGCTCTTATTATTCCTGTTTTATGGATAAAAGAACCAAGGCTCAGAGAAGGGATGTGATTTGCCTAAGGGCACACAGCTCAGCCTCGGAGCGGAGATGGGGACCAAAGTCCAGGCACTTTCCACTAATACCTCCGGTGATACAGTACCAACAAATAGGCCCTCAGCTCTCTCAGCCTGGGTCTCCTCACCTGGAAAATGGGTGCTTTGTAACTCGTGGTAGCAGTTATACTTTCCAGACAACCAATGGAGAAATGAAAAGGCTAGAGCCATCAGCATGAGAGCTGGGGGTCTGTTCCCCTAACTCTCACTGCTCTGTGCCAGCAGAGTCCCCAGACCAAGACAAAGCTTGGTCCAGGGCTTCCCAAATTCTCTTCTGAGGGGCCCCCACTGGTGGAAGTGGGAGCATGTCTCCCCAGGGGAAGTCTGGGGGTACAGCCTGAAGGGCTGCTCCAAACATATTCTTTTTAAGTCTTCAGAGGACCTACAAAATTTTCAATTTATTCTCATAATTCATTTGTGTTTAAGATTAAAATTTTTTTAAATTACTATTTGTAAATTATTCGATCCCCAACCCCAACTCCTTAACTGAGATGGAGTCTCCTGGAAGATGTTTCACTCCTCCAAGGCTCAGGTTTCCCAAGCAGCTGTGCCTCCAGTTTGGGGAGCCTAGTGTATGCCATCCTCTGGGACCGGAAGCCCACCTTCCTTTGGGGGCCCCTTCCCCTTTGCACCAGGTCTAGCGGGGACTGTCAGTCCAGATGCACCTCTCTTCCCTGAGATGGCAGCCACAGGACCCAGGCTGGGCCAATGCCATGTTCTCACCCAGGAATGTGACTCTGTGCATTACTGACATGGGATCGAAAATCACAGGAGTGGGTTCACCCTGAGAGACTGATCACCAGCTCCTGTCTCCCAGGTCCCTGGAACTGCCCTGACCCTGTCCTTTCTGAGCCCTGGTGGTCATTTTTCTGGAATATATTTTCCAGAGGCTATCCCAGTATAAATTCCATTTTCTCCATAAATTAGCCAGGGTCAGTGTCTCCGGGTCATAGCCAAACACCCTGACTGCTCCCCCACCAAAACCCTCACTTTACAATGAGGCCCAGTGTATTGGGTTGAACAGTGGCCCCCAAAAGATATGTCGGTGTCCTGGAACCTGTGGATGCTACTTTATTTGGAAAAGGGGTCTTTGAGGATGTAATTAAGGACCTAAAAACGAGATGATCCTGGGTTATCCGTGCGAGCCCTAAATCCAATGTCAGGTATCCTTATAAGAGACTCACAGAGAAGAGACAGATGGAGAAGAGGAGAGGCCATGTGAAGACAGAGGAGGAGACTGGAGCGACGCAGCCACACATCAAAGAAGGACCCCAAGCTTCTGGGGCCATCAGAAGCCGCAAGAGTCAAGGAAAGATTCTCCCCTCGCACTTTTGGAGGGATCGCAGCCCAAATGACACTTTGATTTCAGACATCTGACTGCGAACTGTGGGAACTGCGAGAGAAGAAATTTCTGTTGTTTTAAGCCACCAGGTTTGTGGTAATTTGTGCCAGGGGCCCCAGGACACTAATGAACCCAGAGACAGGAGGACACGACACATTCACATGGAGCTGGGGTCTGCATGCCTCAGGACTCTGCTACAGGGACCAGGGTGCTCCATGCCAGGTTAGAGGCAGAGTCTCAGGGACCAGCTTGGGTAGTAGGGACTGGAAATCACCCAGGGTGACGTGGCTGGACTCCTGCAAGGCAGGTATCAGGTGAGCTTTTCTGTAAACAGCCTGCAGCTAATTTTAAACTCTGGGTCACCTGGGCATGGTGCGGGGAGGTTGGTTGGGCTACAGCTGACACTGGCCAGTGGGGCGCTGGGTGGCCACGTCACAGAGGGACTGCGCCCAGGGTATCCATGACTCTCCTGACCATGGAAAGCTGGGGATGCTTGTATAAATAATTATCAGCCAGAGGATTAGGTGTCTGGCTTGTAGGCTGCTGGTCCAGCCAGGGGAGGCCCTGGTAGAGAAGAGAATTCAACTGCCGAGGGTCAAACTCCTGGGAAACACAGATGGATGTTCCCACTGGGATAAGGGGTTGAGGCTTGACAGGCCCAGGGTGAGAGGGTGGGGTGGGGAGGCTTTTAGGGAAAAGAGTTCATGCTCAGAGACTCACTCAGCCATAGCTACAGTGGAGCACAATGGTTAAGCCCCAGGCTCTGGTTTTAGACTCCCCTAGGGGGAGAGGGGGTTTTCAAATCCCACCTCTGCCACCTAAGAGCTATGTGACCTTGAGCTAAGTCAGTTAACCTCTTAGCCTCAGTTTTCTTTCCTGTAAAATTGGGGATTATAATTTCAAACAACCTTCGTTCTCCAAATCCACTTGGCTCCTGAGTTTAGACAGTGAGGGAAACCAGGTTTTCTGTTTCTTTTTAGTTTCTGAATTTCAGAAAGCAAATAATGATAATTTAGATAGCAGGAATTTATCTGAATCTATTGATATTTGACTCCTGAGTTTGGAAAGCAAGGGGTAGCTAAGGTTCTTACCTCACATGGATGCTATGAAGATGTATTGAGACTTTTGCAGGTAAAATCAGCGTGTAAAATAGGGCTTGGCATGTAGTAAACACTCAATAAACACAATATGTCCATGTTAGTGTGTTTTTTTTTTAACAATGCCCATCATTATTTTGTTCTCACTCAAGCTCTTTGAGGTAAATTCCACTATCCATTTTTTCATAGGTGAGGAATCTGAGGCTGGGAGAGGGTAAGTGCATTGCCCAAGATCACATAGCTGAGAGGCGGTGGAGCTTGGATTTGAACTCATTTCAGTCTGATGCCAGTACGTGGGTGCTTAGCCACTGTGCCATGCTGCCACCTGTCCTTAATCTACTATTATTTCTCTATCACAATACAGTAAGAAGAGGCAATCCAGTAAGGCAGCCAAGGCCGATTCTTCTGCGAGTTACTGAAGGGCTCCTCACTTGCACAGCCCTTCCAAAGCGCTATATTTCATGCATATTCATAAGTTTGTACTCTTATAAAGAGGGTCCCCAAAACTGGATGCCCTCCTATATGGCAGAAAAGAGAGCTAGACGTGGACTAGCTCAAGTGTCTCCCCACCAGGACATGAACAATGTGAGGGCAGAGATTGGGCCTGACGTTTTCCGGGCTGTATCCCTGGTGGAGTGTGGGTGCTCAGAATTTGTTGGATGACGAATGTCCAAGGCCCTGGGGAAGGGTTCTTTGGAAGGAAGCTGGGAACATACCAGCTATAAGCTAGAATCGCACATGTGCTTCAGGGAGGGAGCAGTGGGCATGCACGTTGGCTGTGAGCAGGGACTCCCAGTACTCACCTGGGAGAGGCGTCCCGTTGGCCATGAGGATCAACTGGTCAGCAATGGCTTTGGTTCGGGAGTAGTGGTCCACGTGCTATCAGAGAACAGGAAGCACAGAGCCACCGAACGGGGGTCAGAGACACTGCTGGCCACACCTGCCCGGCCCACCCAGCCCTCCCGGCCCCAGGGCTGTACCTCTGCTTCAGACCACATGGGGGTTCACTTCTGGGACCCCCACTGGGAAATGGCCAGGCCCTGAGCCCCACTCCCCTTCCTCTCCCTCTGGGTGGGAGCCACAGGAACAGGAGAGTTCAGAGCAGTAAAAACGACCAGGGGCTCCCTGATTCGGGGAGGCTCCTGCGAGCCACAGTGCCTGCTCTGGGATGTGAATGCTGGACGTGAGTGGATGGATTTTTCACATGGAGGCCTTAAGCGCTCACGGGGCATTTTCACATACATCAACTCATTTCCTGGTCTCCACGTCCCCATAGGGTGGTGCTATCACACCCAGACGAAGAAGGGGAGCCTCCCAGTGAAGCGGTTTGCTCAGGGTTCCACAGTAGAAAGTGGCTTTGCTGGTTCAAAGCCAGGTCTATGTGATTTCAAAGCTCCTACTGGCCCGACCAGCCAAAATAGGAGAAGGCTTTGGCGCCACGCCGTTTTGGGGACCCTTTCTTCCTGGGTCTTACCCTGAATTGTGAAATTGACCCTGGCTCCGCCCATCCCTACCCTTTGGACTGTGGGTTCCAAGTCCATTGGCCCCGCCCACCTCTCCTGGAAGCCAGGTACCTTCTCCAGTGGGAAATATGGCACAGAGTCCTCATCGCCCTGTTCTATGGGCTTCCCGCCGAATGCGACATTGACGGTGCTGGTGTAGACAAGCCTTGGAACCCGCCGGTGGACACAAACTACAGTGACAGGTCACACGGCAACACACACACACACACAGTTGATGTGAGCAGGGAGCTGGTTGAGGAGGAACCCATGGGGACCTCCTTGGGCAAATCTTCCACCCAGCCTCCTGCACACATCCTGGCTCGGGACGGAAGAGCCTCCTTCCCTTAACTTGGGGAGGGGTCAAGTCCCCGCTCCCTGGGCCCTTGGGGGCCGGGCTGGCTCATTCTTCCTTCTCAGTGTGGCTGCGGCCCCTTAGCTACCTTGCCAGGGACAGGTCAGAAGAAAAGTCTCACTCAGTGGGGACATAGGGAAAACACACTCTAGAATCAAAGAGAAAAATGCAGGACAAGGCAGGACGTGCCCAGAGAGCCCAGGTGTGAGTTTTCTAATTTGGTGCTCCAGCAACTTTTCTCGCCCGCAACCCCTAATCCCTCTGTGCAAACTCCACTCCCCGCGTCCCCAGACACACTGAGGCCACGCTGAGCCCCATGCCGGGGCCTGGGCAGGCCTGCAGAACAGGAAGGATGTGCTGCCCACAGGCCCTCTACTGGGGAGGGCGGGGGTCGGGGGGAGGCTCCCACCTTTGTCCCCCTGCCCTGTCCCCCAGAGCCGGGCCTGCGCAGGGGTGGGGAGAGAAGCACAAACACACAGCAGGTCACACTCTGCTCTGAGCGCCTACCATCAATCACTAGTTTGGTGCCTCCAACATTTATAGACTCAATCTGCTCTTTTTGCAGCTAAAAGACAAGATGGAGGTGGGAGAGTCGGGGTGCTGTCTCTTGCCTTGTAGCTGAGGCCATGAGGCTGGGCTTGGGTGGCAGGGCGGGGGGCTGCAGCTCAGAGGCAGGGATCCCGAGGGGCCCATGGGCAGTGCGGGGGCCCTGGGCTCTAGTGCCCTTTTCCGTCCCCATATGCCTGGGCCACAGGGGAGGCTCTACCCACCCCTCTGGCCATCAGCTCCCTCATCTATGAAGTGAGGGAAGACCCCCTTGGGTGGTCAGCAGGATTTAATAAGCCCCATGAGAGGACATGGTACAGGGCTTGACACAGAGAAGAGCCTCAGATGTGTTGGATTGTTTCCTGGCTCTAGAAGTCTCAGCTTCCTTATCCGTAAGACGGACAAGTAATACTGTCCCTACCCAAGTGAGAGGGCTGGGCTTTGAAAAATAAAAACAACTGGGCTGCAGTGAGAGCTGCTTGTGCGCCAGGGATTGGGCGAAGCCTTTACATCTCATTTAATCCCTACAACCACATGACAGGTGGGTTCCCTATTGATTTTCAAACTATATTTATTCTTGTTGTGGTTGTTTTCAATAGGTAATACAGTCACAAGGTTAAAAATAACTCAAACAGTAAAACAAGAATGCAATGAAGAGGAAATTTCCCTCCCAATCCTGATGCCAAGTCTCCCTTTTCCCTCCCCAGACTGTTACCAGTCTCTGTATTTCTAGAGATAATTGACACATTAATATCAGCGCACACAATGTGTGAGTATATAGCTTTTTTTTAAAAAAAAAAAAAACAGCGTCAAACACTGTTTTCGTACCTTGGAAATTGTTCTGTTATCAGTACATATCGAGTTACCTCATTTTTTTGAATGGCTGCCTGGAATTTCATCGTTTAGCTATATCACAATTTATTTATATAATCTCCAATGGATGGGCATTTCAGTTATTTCCTGTTTTGTTATTAAAAACAATGCTACAAATACATAAGTAAGTGTAGTTTCTGAGTCAAAGGGTATTGCGTGCTTTGATAGATACTGTTACACTGCTCTCTGGGGAGGTCGTGACATAAGTACTAGCAGTGTCCTCACTCTACAGGTGAAGAAACAGAGGCTCAAAGAGGTTAACTCTCCTAGCCACGCAGCTAGAACACGGCAGAACTGGCACGTGGTCCCATGGGTGTAGCCCAAATCCCCCCTGGAGTAGGTGAGGAGCCTGATGGACACCGGGCATGAAGGGGGCGGGCAGAGCCGGGGCCTAAGCCTTGCGTGGGAGGCGCTCACCTGCTCGGCACCAGACATTCCGCAGGAGGCCATGTGGAACACACAGTCCACGCCTTCGAAGGCGCGGTGCAGGGCTTCTGCGTCGCGGACATCAGCCTGAAACAGAGAAGGAATACACGGAGGTAGGAGGTCTGGGTCCAAGGCAATCAGAGGTAACAGCTGTGCCGGGCCCCTCTCCCCACCCCGGGCCCAGCACCTGCAGGGCCCAGACAGGCTGTGGGGCAGGATTTACTAGATGATCCCACTGGGCGTCTTCATCATCATCGGCCCCATGTATGGAGCTAAGTCACAGAGGCTGTGCTCAGTGTTTTACATGCACTGTCTTCTCAACTCCCCACGAGACCCTTGCGAGGCAGATATTGTTAGTGTCCCCTTTCTGTGGATGAAGACGCGAGGCTCAGAGGTGCGGGACCCTGTGGCCAAGGCTGCCCAGCTGGGAGCTGGAGTTGGAGCTTAAACAGTCTGACTCCGAAGCCTGTGCTCTTCAACGCCAGGCACCGGTTACACATCAGACACCATCCCCTGACCTCCACCACCAGCCTGCCCCCCGCCATCACTGCACCTGGATGAACTCGGTCCCCGGGCACAGCACCCACTGGGGTCTGCGGAGGTCGAGCAGGATGACAGAAATGCCGCTCTTGGCCAGGCTGGAACCCAGGCTAAAGCCCAGGTAGCCTCCTCCTCCAGTCACCAGAACCTTCTGCTTGGAGGCCTGCACAGGTGTGGCCTGAGTCTTCTGCTGCAGTACTGGCACTGGGGCTGTCACTGGCTCACTGGGTTTCTGCCCAGCCCCTGATTCCCGTCTGGGCCCGGGCCCTACCCCTGAACCAGATAAAGGTGCAGCTCCTGAATCAGGTACTGACCCAGCTCCTGGCCCAGGGCCCAGAGCTTGTCCAGGTGCTGAAGCAGCACCAGGCCCTGGTCCAGGCCCCGAGGCAGCACCAGGCCCTGGTCCAGGCCCCAAAGAAGCACCAGGCCCTGGTCCAGGCCCCGAAGGAGCACCAGGCCCTGGTCCAGGCCCCGAAGAGGCACCAGACCCTGGTCCAGGCCCCGAGGCAGCACCAGGCCCTGGTCCAGGCCCCGAAGCAGCACCAGGCCCTGGTCCAGGCCCCGAGGCAGCACCAGGCCCTGGTGCAGGCCCCGAAGAAGCACCAGGCCCTGGTCCAGGCCCCGAAGCAGCACCAGACCCTGGTGCAGGCCCCGAAGCAGCACCAGGCCCTGGTCCAGGCCCCGAAGCAGCACCAGACCCTGGTCCAGGCCCCGAAGAAGCACCAGGCCCTGGTCCAGTCCCCGAAGCAGCACCAGGCCCTGGTCCAGGCCCCGAAGCAGCACCAGACCCTGGTCCAGGCCCCGAAGAAGCACCAGGCCCTGGTCCAGGCCCCGAAGCAGCACCAGGCCCTGGTCCAGGCCCCGAGGCAGCACCATGCCCTTGTCTGGGTCCCAGAACAGCACTAGGCTCCTTCCCAGGCCCTGACACTGCTCCAGTCCCTGGCCCAGCTCCCGAAGCAGCACCAGGCCTTGATCCAGGTTCTAGAACCACACCAGGCCCCAGCCCAGGCCCCGGAACAGCACCAGGACTCGGCCCAGGCCCTGGCACAGTACCAGGCCCAGGTCCAGGTCCTGACCCAGCACCAGGCCCCGGCCCAGGTCTGGACGCAGCAGCAGGCCCCGGCCCAGGCCCTGCCTCAGACCCCAGGCTTGAGACCCCAGCCCAGGCCTGGCAGACAGGGCAGCTCTGCTCGCCCTGCCCTGCAGCTTTGCAGGCCTCTGGGGAGGAGCCTGCCAGGTTGGGCTTCATCTTCTACTGAGCCATGTGGACCCGGGATCTGTCCACCTGTAGGAAAAAACAGAAGAACGTATGTTCTAGAGTTGTCTCAACTCATGCGGATTATCAGACCCCTGGGGGCTCAGGAGACCTCCTGGTGGGAATTAGAGACCCTCTGAGTTCCCAAACCTGTCCCTTTCAGAATCTTGAGAACTTCCAAGGTGGCTGCTGCCTTCCTCAGAGTCAGAGACAAAGTGGCCAGGCCTTGGGTTTCACAGCTCAGGAGACCAAGGCCCAAAGTCACACTGCATGGCTGAGATTTCCACCAAGAATTCCTGACTCCTCTACCAGTTCCTTAAAATCCCGGTTCCCATGTAGTACCAGAGGGAGACAGATCAAATCGTGCCAAGGGGAACCCCACCTGACTGGGGGGGGTGACTGCTTTCTGACGGGGAAATGGGGAGGGCTTCCTGGAGAAGGAGAGAAGGGAGGAATCCACATGGGAACCAGAGGGCCTTGGAAACTTGCACAAGTGCTGCACCGCCTCTGCCCTGGCAACTGCTGCCTCTGGTTCTCCCAGGTCCCCCAGCAGTGCAGATGGCTGGTACCACAAGGCCTACCAAGCCCCCTGTGGGCTTCAGGATCAGCTCTGTGGGTCTCGGGGGCCAGCACTGAGGATCTCGTCCTCCTCACTCTAGACTTAGAGCGAGCCAGGCTGTCAGTCCCTGTTACCATCGTCTCACCCCCTGCCTCCCACCTCCTGCTCCACCCGAGGACAAGGCTGGCCCAGGGGCCGGATCACCATTATCATCATTAATGACAGCAGCGACTGTGTACTGTCAGCCTGCCGTGCGCCAGGCCCCGTGGATACAGAGAGAGGTAAACTCTGCCCTGCGTGGCACACAGGGGCTGTAAAAAAAGAACAGGTGCAACTGGGTGACCGGATGACTGAGTAACGAGCCCCACAGGTGTTGCTGGTGGTGGTCACGGGGCAGGGGCCGCGACAGCTATACAGCATCTTCTAGTGTCCTCTGTCACTGCCCTGCTCTCCGAAGTTCTGAGTGAGGGATATAGTCATGCCCCATACAAGCACTGACACTCACCGGTGTGACAGGGAGGGGAGACACCCCAGATGTTAGTCGTCACAGGGGATGGGTCTAATTCCTCCACTGGGAGGGGGGAATACAACCACAGAGTGGAGCCCTCCTCTACCCAGGCCCAGGGGCCTCTGTCCTGGGGAAGGGTTTGTGGCCCCAGAACTGTCTTTCTAGCCTCTGGGGCTGCTTCCAGCGACAAAGGCTGGGACGCTGCCTCAGGTCCCATTTGCTGGGTGTGCCCTTGGGCAAGGTCCTTATAACCTCACTGCACCTCAGTATCCACGTCTGTCGACTGAACCCCCATAACTCTCACAGCTGGCAGCGTCCTCACAGACCACTGGCATGCACGCTCCAAGAAGGCTTGGATCACTGTAGGGTGCGTGGCACCCTGGCACAAAGCAGGCCGTCAGTAAACAGCCGCTGAGTGAACGAAACCACTCAGGACTGTTCTGCAGCAGGGAGCCTAGGGCCAAGCACCCGGCTGACCCCCCCCCCCCCGGCACTGCCACATTTAATCCTCCTGGCGGTCCTGTGCAGCGGGGGCTACTGTTCCCATCATCCGGGGAGGGAAACTGAGGCTCAGAGAACATTTGCGAACTCTGATGGAGTCTCAGTGAATGGCTGGCCCTGGATCCAGGTCGCTGGGGACCCAAAGCGGGGTTGGGTGAACAGAATCTGTGGAAGATGGTCGGGGATCCCTCCGGGCGCGGGCGCGCTCCCCTCGATGGGGCGGCAGGAGCGGACCCCCAAGCTGAGAGTGGCCGCCTGGCAGCTCGGGGGCGGGTCCTCCCTGCTGCCGCGTGCGCCCCCCGCCCCGCGTCCCTAGCCTCACGCCCTGGCTGCGCTCACCCGGCCCGGCTCCCGCGGCGCTACGCGATCCCGGCTGCAACCCCGCGTCAGTCAGTCTCCGCGCAGAGCCCGGCGCTACGGGGCTGCCCCCCTCCTCGGGGCGGGGCCGACCGGGGCTCCTGGCACCGCCCCGCGCCCGCCCCGCGCCAGTTTCCTGCGTCCCGGCTGCACCCACTACCCCCTCCGCCGCAACCGTCGTCTCTAAGGCGGGGACACGCACGCTCTCCCAGAGGGGAAACTGAGGCCGGTCGAAGGGTGAAATGGGCCACGATGCTAGTGGGGAAAGGGCGCGAAGGTCCTGCGTGCTGGTCCGGGTCCAGCCCGCATAGACGGCCTAGAACCCCAAGAAACGGTGTTTCTTTCTCCACCCACCTACCCATCCATGTCCCCTCCCACGTGGTCCCGTCTGTTCAGCCTGCCTCTTGCCTTCTTTCCTCCTGCCCTCCTCCCCTCCCTCCTTCCTCTCTTTCATCTATTCATTATCCCACCTATTCTTCCATCCATCTCTTTGTCTATTCATCCATCCTTCTACCAATTTTAAACTATGTTTTTATCCGTTCATCCATTCATCTATTCACCCGTTATTCTGTCTTTCCACCTATCTATCCATCAAGCCTTCCATCCATCCAGTTCATTTCATATCTTTCTGTCCTGCCTTCCACCCATCTATCTACCCTTCCTTTCTTACATCCTTCCACCCACCTCTGGGTTAGCCATTCTCCAATGCCATCATTCCACATTTAATAGGGGATTCTTCAGTGCTGTCCTTTCCCTTGCACTGGGGACCCAGATGGATCGCACCATCCCTGGAAAATTTATTTGCAAGTGCCAGTGGCAGAGGGCAGGCATATGCCCAACAGTGGGCACAGCTGCAGAGCACCAAGGGCTGGTTACTTCGGTTTGAAGAGGGCTACTGGAAAGGCTTCACCTAAATGAACCTCCTCTGTGGACATAGGTGGGTGCGGGGAAGAGAAAAACGTCAGCCAGCACATGCGATGTGCCAGGTGGTAAGGTATCTTGCTTAATCCTCACAACTCTGTTTTAGCCCAATTTTAGAGACAGTGAAGCAGGTTCAGAGAGATAAAAAGGGGCTCAGAGTGTAGTGGGAAAAGGCCGTGGGGTCAGCCCTGGGTTTAAATCTCGGCCCTGCCACTTTCTTGTTGCATGTCTTGGGCAGCTACAAGGCTTGGTTTCCTCATCCATTAACAGGAACTGGTGTGTACTTTACAGTTGTGATGTTGCAAGCCTTGTGGCTCACAAGGTACCATATGCAGAATGCTGAGTATTATGCCTGCCCAGTTGGTGCTCAACCAACGGTAGCTGTTATCATCGTTATATGAGAGGAGGTTGGGATTCAAACCCAGTACCTGTGATTCACTGCTTTGCAAACCACGTCTCTGGTCTGTCCTTCCATTCACAAAGACCAGCCTCTTCCTCTCCCACCAGCAGGGCTGGTGAACTCTTGTTCCCCAGGCCCAAGAGTCATCTGGCTGGTGTCATCTAATTAGGAGAAGCATAGTTTACAACACAAGTGTTATAGCTGAATTGTGCCCCCTCAAGTTCATATGTTGAAGTCCTAAGCCCCAGTACCTCAGCATGCGACCTTAGCTGGGAATAGGGTCATTGCAGATGTAATTAAAGATAAGGTCATACTAGAGTAGAGCCCTAATCCAGTATGACTGGCATCCTTATAAAAAGGGGAAATTTGGACACAGACATGTGCACAAGGAGAGCATCACGGGAAGATTGGAGTTATGCTGCCAGAAGCAAGGAGCTGCTAGAAGCCAGGAGAGAGGCCTGGAACAGACCTTTCCCGGTGCCTTCAGACGGAGCATGGGCCTGTCTGTACCTTGATCTCGGACTTCCAGCCTCCAGAGCTGGAGACAATACACTTGTGTTATTTTGGCCACTCAGTCTGTGGTACTTTGTTATGACAGCTTGAGTGACGTACTGCAGCGACCACAGGCGTGGATAGAGATGATGCAGAGGGCAGCTGTCCAAGACAGTGACCAGACTGAGACCCACTGTGGAAGGGGCTGTGGTCACTGCTGTCTCCCTGGGCCAGTACAGAGCCTGGCCAAAGCCATGGCTTGTCAAGTCTCAGTAAACTGTGTTTTTAAACAATCTGATGAATTTTTACTTGTGTATATACCAGTGTAACCACCGCCAGATCAAGATATAGCCCCGTAGTGGCCCCAACACACAAGGTAATCACCCTTCTGACTTCTGTCACCAACAATAGTTTTGCCTATTCTTGAACCCATATAACTGGAATTATACTGTATGTGCTCTTTTGTGTCTGGTTTCTTCTGCCCAATATTCCTCATAAAATTGATGCAGCTTGTTGAATATAGCTGTAGTTCATTCTTTTAAATTGATGCATAGTATTCCACTGCACAGATGTATCACAATTTATTTGTCCATTCTACCATTGATGGGCATTTAAGTAGCTTCCATTTTCTGACTCTTACGAATAAAGTTGCTGTAAACATTCCTGTGTATGTCTTTTGTCGAACGTGGGTGCTCATTCCTCTTGGAGTGGAATTGCTGGCAGAGAGAAGGCACACGTTCTACTTCGGTGAAAATTGGCAGACGGTTTTCCAGCGTGGAGGCACCAAGTTACACCGCTCCACCCTCCACTCCAGCAACGCGTGAGGGTTCCAGCTGCTGCCTATCTTCATATTGCCAGTCTTTATTTTTAGCCGCTCTGGTGGGTGTGTAGTGGTTCTCACTGTAGTTTTAATTAGCATTTCACTGATGGGTAAGGCTGTTGAGCGCCTATTTTCATACACCTCTTGTTCATTTATACCTGTCTGAGCCTTTGGTCCATTTTTAAAAATAGGATGTTTATCATTTTCTTATTGATTCGGAGTTCTTCGTATATCTAGATACGAGTCTTTTAATAAAGTTTTATCACACCAAAAATTTATACAGAGACACACACACACCAATGATCACATCCATTTAAAAGTAACTTTGATCCTATTAATTAAATAAAAGGAATTTTTCCTGTCTTAGAAATGACCCCAGCTGACATAACACATGACACAGTCATTTCATATGTACACAGTAGGGCTGGCCCAGCAGCTCCAGCCCGATTTTCACATGCTTGAGCTGAGCATTTGCTCTGGACTGGGCTCCAGAGCAGACTTCAGTTCAGTTCGGATGAGCAGGGGCGGTGGGTGGTGGTGAGGCTCACTTGTTTCTTCTTCCTCCAAGAGGGGCTGATGGTGAGTCTGCGTCGCACCTGTGGATCAGGGTGGTGGGGAAGCACAGAACAAGAGGACTGAGGCAGAAACAATCTTATCTGGCTGGTCTCCAGAGCTGGGCTCTCACAGCTAAGCTTCATGCTCACTGTTTACTATGTGTCTGCCACGTGGCAGATTCTTGGGACCCAGAGATGGTTAGGACACCAGCCTCATCCTGAGGGAGCTCACGGTCAAGGAGAAGAGACAAGGGGGCAAGGAAGCATAATGTGGAGTGCTAAGTGTAGTTAAGTGTCACCTCTATAAAGAGGGATGCGTGGTCAGGATGCTATGGGGGGAAGACTGGAATCTCCCAGCTCTTGATGGGTCCCAGGGGCATCTTCACAGTGGAGTTGATGCCACTTGCACCGTGTCTTCATGGACGAGAAGCAGTCACCAGGCAGAGGGTGGCAGAAGGATGTTCCAAGCAGGGGGCTCAGTGCAGGACTTCCAGCAAGTGACAATCTTGTGACTGGAGGTTAGGGTGTGTTGGGGACAATGCGGGAACATCGGGGTGGACCCAGGGATAGAGAGCTTTCCTCTCTCGGCTTCCAGGGAGTCCTGGTGCCTGGAATCACGCTGATCTGTGGGTTACAGCTTTCTAGGGCACCTTTCCCTCTGGGCCAACATTTGCTGAGTGGTTCTTTGTAGGATGGCTTTTCTATTTAGAGGAATCATTGTTTCTGATCCTTGCCCATAGTCACTGCTGTCCACAAAATAGAGCATGCTGCCTGGTCCTTGACAGGTGCTCAAAAGTTGATGAGTTCATCCCCTCCCCTTACCTGAGAACACTTTTCTAAAACGGAGCGACCTTCGGTTCTGTGTTGTTTTTCTTCTGGAGTTGGGACCTAGTGAACAGGAGATGAAGAAAGACGGACCCTCGATGCCCAAATTTCTGGGCCTGGCAGGGAGAAGCAGGGCAGGAGCTCTTGGAGCAAGGGTGTCATGACCGAGTGGGCACTGACCTGAGGGGGGCCCAGGGTCTGGGTGGGCTGGAGCCACGAGGCAGGTGGGAGGGGCTGCTTGAAGGGCACACCTGAAGGACTGGGCCTGCCAGAGGAAGCTTCTGGCCTTGGTGATCTCCTGGGCCAATCTCCTTAAATCATCTCCTTCAAATAGTGGCAGCATGGGGTCCTTGAAAAGGGGAAATGAGTATGAAATTAGATCCATTAAATGACTGGGTGGGACCTGAAAATCCAAAATCTCAGGAGAAAAGTTTTAGAGTGAACTCAAAGCAGCCTTCCTCCCAGTGCAGGAAATCTTGTGGGCCTCAGCGTGCATGTTTCCAGGGACAGGGAGCTCACCACCTGTCAAGGCAGTCATTCTGCAAAGAGGACACTTTGCAGTTAGATGTCTGAGAGTCAGTGTAGGAAGGGGATGGTGGAAACTAAAAGGGTCTAAGGACTTCACTGAAGTCAGCACAGCTCTGCCCAGTAGAACAGAAGTAGTATATACACCTTATCTCACTGTTAATCAGTAAAACCTATCCAGTCCCTTCTCTATTTCTTCTAGTAAAACAGCTCCACAGATATGCCTTTTTCTTATGTCAACTAATGAAATTCTAGAGCCTAGCCTTAAAAGTACAAGTTCTGGGGCTTCCCTGGTGGCACAGTGGTTGAGAGTCCGCCTGCCGATGCAGGGGACGCGGGTTCATGCCCCGGTCCGGGAAGATCCCACATGCCGCGGAGCCGCTGGGCCCATGAGCCATGGCCGCTGAGCCTGTGCGTCTGGAGCCTGTGCTCCGCAACTGGAGAAGCCACAACAGTGAGAGGCCCGCGTACCGCAAAAAAAAAAAAAAAAAGTACAAGTTCTCACAATTAGCAAGAGAATATAAGAAAGAGATGAAACTGTTCCTTCTCCCTGGGAGCAGTAGTGGCAAACGTCCCACTCTGCACCCAGAAACTATTCAAAGAATCTGATTTGATAAAAGGTATGAAACGAGAACCTTCCCAATATCATCGTTTGTTTTCCTGTGTAATAAGGATATGGGTGAATATTCATTACTTTTACTTATTCTGATCTCTGTATTATTTGTAATATTTGCCCCTAAAACATTACTCAAAGAAATCATGCAAAGCATTGACTTCAAAAATTATGCAATGTTCTGTAAACTTTAATTCCTCCCCGCCAAAAAAAAAAAAAAAATCTGGAATTCTGGTTGGTTGTCTTACTGGATGATTTGCTGGCCTGGAAATGTAATTCACAGCAGCACATTCCTAGAAGGTATGAATATGTACATAATTTTTCTATCAGATTGTAAGATCTTATCCTGCAGGCATTATAAAACCTATGACTGGGCTTCCCTGGTGGCGCAGTGGTTGAGAGTCCGCCTGCTGATGCAGGGGACACGCGTTCATGCCCTGGTCCGGGAAGATCCCACATGCCGCAGACCGGCTGGGCCCGTGAGCCATGGCCGCTGAGCCTGCACGTCCGGAGCCTGTGCTCCGCAATGGGAGAGGCCACAACAGTGAGAGGCCCGCGTACCGCAAAAAGCAAAAAAACCTATGACTTTACCGTATTTATTTTTTAACAGATCATTTGAATATCTGCGCTTCAATGAATTTAAGGCGGGAAGACAGAAATATGCAGGAATTAAAGCACAGAACTTAGGAGCATGGGTGTCTGGGCTCTGGCTTTACCATTTACTCTGACTTTAGGTGTATTCCGAAACCTGGCTGAGCCTGTTCTTTCGTCTATTAAATGGGTATAATAATGGTTGGAAGGCTTAAAAGAGGTAATTTACATAATGCAACAAACCTGTAGCATGTAGGCAGTGCTCAGTGAATGTGAACTGTTCTACTATTAAATAATGCCCCTAACCCTGCTTCTTTCCCAACCTGGAGGGGAGGCAGCCTAAAAGGAGAGCAGCAGGGAAACACAACCTTTTTTAGTCAATACTTTGTTTTACAAGAGAAGCAGAGATCTTATCAATCAGGAGGAAAAAGCCACGCCTGTTGACATTTTGTTGAGCTATTTCAACAGAACTCACCCAGTAGCTCCACAACCTACCCTCTCTTTGATGAAGCCCCTGGTCAGCAGGCCCTGCATTTTTAAGAGCGAGTCCTCACCGACAGGGCAGTGATAGCGGCCCCCAGTAAGAGAGGCCAGATCTCTCAAGAAGTTAACCGCCGTCCTGCGGGGAGGAACAGAGGGCTGGGGCCAGGCCCACCGAGGTCTCTGTGAGCCCCCAGCCCCTGGGGAAGTCACATGAGTGGGGTAAGGGGTCTTGGACCTTGAGGTCTGTGCCACTGAGACTGTGTCAGCATCACCAAGCCACTCTCCCAGCTGGTATTTGGGTGGCAGTGGCTACTGCTGTGTGAAGTGGATTCACCGTATGAGGGTCACCCTCAAAGCACGGGGCCCCATTCCTTAACTGGACATCTATCCAGTGCCTACTATGTGTCTGGCCTGGCAGGGACACAGTGTGACCTTTACAGAGCTCACGGTTTAGACAGAGAGATTAAATATGAATGTTCTGAAGGAGCTGAATCTCTCCTGTCTAACACATGTTCTTCTATAACCATAGTGGGCTTCCCTGGTGGTGCAGTGGTTGAGAGTCCGCCTGCCGATGCAGGGGACATGGGTTCATGCCCCGGTCCAGGAAGATCCCACGTGCCGCGGAGCGGCTGGGCCCGTGAGCCATGGCCGCTGGGCCTGCGCGTCTAGAGCCTGTGCTCCGCAACGGGAGAGGCCACAGCAGTGAGAGGCCCGTGTAACGCAAAAAAAAACCCCAAAAAACATAGCTACTTTAAACTTTTTCCCCCTAAATATTCACAAATGTGCCCCGAAGGAAGATGAAACGGGAGAACACAGCGTGTGACTGTGGGAATCGGTGCAAATCCATTTCCACGCTGGAGAAAGTCAGGATGCTGACGGGTGGGCAGGGGCACAGAGGGGCTCTCTCTGGTGCAATGCCTGCCCAGGGCCTCCTAACTGCTCACACACAGGACTTGGGCCCAGGAGAGCTCAGCGTATAACGTGAGTCCCTGGATTAGGTGAGGATGAGCCTTGCCCCTCAGACACGCGGCCGTGGGGAAGGGATACAGCTCCTGACCGCCCACCTGTCTGAGCAGTTCAGGGAGACGGTGTGCACTTTCACGTCTCTCTTCTCCGTGAGTCTTTGCACTTCACTGAGGATAAGGCTGCAGCTTGTGTCTGGCTTCCCGTCCGTCAGGAGGTACAGTCCTTCCACATCAGGAAAACTGAAAGCTTTCTGAGAGAGCATGTAGGTTGTCTGGCTCAGAAGAGGGGCCAACCGGGACTCAGAAACCACTGGCCTGCTGTCCCCAAGTCTGGTTGGATCTCACCTACTTGTCATTAAGACTGAGAGCCTCCTCTTTCAGCCTTTGACAGACCAGGAAGCTGCTGAGGTTTAGGAGAAAGAGCTCAGCCCACTTCCTAGCTGGTTAACCCCAAGCAAGTCACTTAACCTCTCTGGGCCTCTGTGCCTTCATCTATAAAGTGAGAACAGCGAGAATCTCATCCTCACTGGGTTGCTGGGAAGATGAAATGATTTAACAGTAAATTCTAAAGTGCTCTTTGTAAACTGCAAAGCATGGTGCAATGTCAGGATAGGGGCGATGGTATTTCTGCTTTGCCACTGGGTCAGGCTTGGCGGTGGAACTTGCCAGCAATGCTTGCAAGACTGAGGTGCTCCCCTGAGCATGCAGGTTGGTCACCCACTTCACAGCCTCGTGACAGGCTGCGTCTGTGGTCCCCACCAGAGTGTCCTGCCACGGCTGTAGGCCCTCTGCAAAGCTGAGCAGGTTAAAACTGTGGAGAGCGGAGAAGAGGTGGGGGCCGGAGAGGAGGTGAAAGAGATTGGTTAGAACGCACCCGTCTATACTGACCTCAGGGGAAGTAACCTCCGTGAGGACTCACACCTATCCCTGAAGACCCTACAGCAAGCCCTGGGCCCCCTGTGGACCACCTGAGGATGAGAACATACACAGTGAAGATTCTGGGTGCAGACAGAAATAGATTTAAATCCCACTTCAGCCACTTACTGGTTATGCAATCTTGGGCAAATGATTTAACCTCTCTAAGCCCTTGTTTCCTTTGCTGAAGAATGGGGATAATAATAAGACCGTTGTGCAGACTGAATGACATCACGCATGTAAAGCGCTTGGCACAGGGAAAGTGCTCTATAAGTGTTGAGGAGGGAGTGACCTTGGCCAGGGGAACCTCAGGAGCCATCCCTTGGATCTCCTGACCCCCGCGCACCAGCACCCCTGCCTCTTACCTGTCACAGTGCTTCCGCAGCTGTTCCCAGATCAGCAGAGCGAGCTCTGTCTTCACCTGCTGCAGGTAGGGGCCCATGGATCCCGACGTGTCCAGCAGGATGCACACTTTGCTCTCCAAAATGGCACCAAAGAGTCGGCGGCTTCCTGCTCGGAGGCGGGTGGAGGCAGAGGCAGGGGAGGAGTGAGGGTGGCTCTCCTCACTGCAGCTATAAAATCCAAGGTCTTGCCACACCCGTTGCCTGAGTGATCACGGATCAGATGTGAACCCACTGGGAGATGGCCTCTGTGGTGTTGCTAGAGGGGTCATTGTCCAAGGGCAGAGCTGGTGCGTGGACTGGGCTTTCGGAGGTCGAGGTTTCTGCTATGGCTTTGCCTCGGATGACTTGCCCAAATGATTATAACTTCCCAGGGCTTGAGTTTCCTCACCCCTAAAGTTAGTGATTGGGTTAAGCGGTGTCACAGTATTGTTTGGGGCTGGAAATGGTGTTACAGAGCATGGAGTCTGTAGATTGGCTGACAGAAATCAGGTGAGCGTGCACTGTGTGCCCGGCACTGAGCAAAGTGCAGTGGAGATGAGAGAGTGTCCCTGCCCTCACGGAGCTGCCAGTGAGGCAGGGAAGACGGATGTTATACCAACAGCTACCACTCTGCTGAGGGTTATGACACAAAGTTAAGGAGTACCTACTTGGGAGAATCTGAATTTGATGGATGTGGGGTGGGGAGCAGACAAGCTATGGCTGAAGGATGAGAGGGGGTGTGTGCGGGGAGAACAGACTGTGAAAGGCTCTGAGTGGGAGAGAGGAGCATGTCATGCTTGAGGGACAGAGAGAAAGCTGGAGAGGTTGTTAAAGGATTTGGGATTTATCCCAAGGGGAAACAGAGAGGGCCAGTGACTTGCCCAAGGTCACACAGCCTGGCAGCGAAGCCGAGATTCACATCCAGGTCCTCTGATCCACACTTGAAGGCAACCGCTAACCCCAGCCCTTCTGGTGCCCCAAGGCTAAACGGAGGTAACACGGGGGACGCCAAAGAGAAGAAGATGGCATGTCCAGCATTCCCGAATCACACCTCAGACCTCACTGGAGGCAGGAGTAGAAAAAATGGAAAACTGCTGCAAAAAGGGTCCACTGGTCTCCAGGAAAAGGTAGCCTGAGCTGGCTGGACCCACTGCCCAGGAATCTTCCAGGACTCATCTGGGCTGTTCTCTGGCAATGCTCATGGCAACATGAGGACATGAGGGGAGCCATCCTGAGGTGTGTGGGACGTTCCGCGGGGACAACCAGCCAGCTGGTCGACGGGCCTCCCACCACAGAAGGCCAGCTGATCCATCTTGGGAACCAGACAGCGGAAACACCCTGCAAGCCACCGAGCCCCGCCGTTATCGCCTCCCTAACTCTGCTTTTTTTGTCCGTCTCCATCATCACTTCCCTTCCCAGCTATCCTAATCTTTCCCCTGGATTCCTACTAGGTTCCCCTGATTGCACTCCGTCCCCTCAGCAATTTATACTGCACGCAGCAACCAGAGGGATTGTTGCCGATGCTAACTTCATCACTTTCCCCTTATTTAAAATCTTTTAGTGGCTTCCCATTGCTCTTAGGATAAAGTCTGGGCCATGGCCTCATCTCCCTGGAGCGGTGGCACCCTTTAATCTCAGCCACCCTGCTTCCTTCAGTCTTTGTACTCAGCCTCCTCCCCCGCTGAGCACCTCAGTCATGCCCTGAGAGTCTTCCCTCTCTTTCCTCAGGTGACATCTAGTCATTCTTCAGATCTCAGCTCAAATGTCACCTCCTCGGGGAAGCCCTCCGTGATCTCTCTGTGCAGGCCCCCTGTCCCTCTCTCACTGCACCATGCCTGTCTCCTCCTTACACCTGTCACCCTGCTCTTTGGGTAACAACTGTCTCCCCTAGACCATGAGCTCAGGGAACCTGTGAAGTGTTTCCCCTACCACCTCCCCAGCACGGAGCGGGAGAACAACACTTATTCGTTGAATAATGAATGAGTGGCTCAGCGCAGCATCCCCTGGGTACGTTCGGAGGCGTTAGATGGTGTTGAGTGTGTAGCTGTATGTGAGGTGGGGGCGCGACTCATACCACACAAGAAGCGGCTGCACGGCTGCCCTTCACACGCTCCCCGGCGGGAAGTGTGCGTTGGGAATACGCACACGACCTCGTCGCCCCGCCTCAGCCTCTGACCTGACAGCTGCACCCGAGCTTGCCGCCCGCTCCAGAGGCTTTGGAAAGCAGCAGTCAGCCCAAGGACCGTTTATACCAGGTTCTACTGCAGAGGACTGGACTTAATGAATTTGGGCAGGCACCTGAGTGGCCCACCCTGGGATCCTTCCTCTATCGTCCCAGGAACCCTCCAGGCCCCAAAGCCTGAACTGAGCCTCCGGTTCAGTTCTAGCTGTCTGCCCGGCCTTTTGGACTGGATGCTTCAGACCATCTCCTAATGCCCAGCCCAGCCTCCTCTGGGATGTGAGCCTGGCTCTCAGCCAGCCCTGCCAATTCACCTCTCCCAGAGGGGCCTTGGTGCTCTCTGTAAAGAAGAACAGGGGCATCTTCCCTGTCCGGAGCCCCTCCCATCTCTACCTTCATGGACTGGTTCTGTGGGGACCAATCAATACTAAATTGAGGCTCCTGAAGGGCAGCAGCCCTTCAGTCACACCCAGGAGGCGAGGTGAGGGAGACGAGCCGGCAGAGCGGCCTGACCAGGCCTGGGTCTCCCTGCTGCTCTGGCTCGTGCTCCACCGCCCTGTCATCCAGCACCTTGCCTGACCTCTGAACCCAGAAGTCATGTTGCCCCTGGGTGACAGTCTGTGAGTGCCTAGCCTGGGAAGGACTGACCCTGGGGTCCCTGGGGTTGCCCTCCCGCTGCCCATCACGCTCGTCCGCCCTCCAGGATAGCAGGCAGGCTCACCAGACAGCAGCCACTGCAGCCTTTGGACATAACGCCGCGTCACCTTCTCCAGGTGTGTGATGTACGCTTCGATCTCCCTGGGTGTACACTGACTGTGTCTCACCATCCCCTGGATTACGGCAAGCAAAGGGAAATTCCAACCCCGTCAGCTGTTGCTCCACCTCCCCATTACCCCCGAAAATAGTTTAGTCTGCCGTGGTTCACAATTTTCAAAACATTGTGAAGCATACATTTTTGTCTGTTTGTTTAAAAGCTTTTCTCTTTTATTGAACTATCAAATGCACAGTTCTCGGAAGGTGTGTGGGAATTGGGGTGACGATTTCTGTGGCACGTGCGGTCACTGTAATAAGAAAAAGACATAGTATCTCTAAATTTTAAATAGAAAACCCTTAATGGTAGGATGGGAGGTCGATGCATTTCAAACTAAGAGACGACCTCCGATGGAGGAGGGGGGCGGCATGATTAAACTCCCATAACATTTTTCTGGTGGCTCGTTTTAGCTTTATAGCTGACAATGTCATATCAGAGGGCAAGGAGAGAAAATGGGGTCTCTGTTTTAAAAGCACGATTCGATTTTCATTTTCTACTAAATGTACCTGTTCCAGTGTCAAAGCAATAAAAAAAATGACCTCAAAACGAGAAAATAGAGAACCCCCTCACCTCCTGCCATAACCGCTGTTCCCAGCCATCCTGATGGGACCATCGTCAGTGTCAGGGTACAGAGCTCTTATTAGTGAGGATTCCAGCCACTGCCCTGCATTCTCGGCAGTTGTTTCTAATTCCCCCTCCATTGAGCCCCTCTAACCCTACAGCATGGTCTCAAGCACTCTGAGGGGCTGACTTTTCTTCCAACAGGATTCTGCATCTCCTATTCCTTGAGCGCAGTCCCCCTGTGGGGGGTGGGGTTCTTAGAAGCAGGAATTGAAGCCAGGGGCATACATTCATGGGGAGTTTTCCCCAACACACTCAGCCATTTGTGCCTGAGAAGAGACAGGAGCTGGGAGAAAAAAAACCAACACCAATCTTGACTTACGTTGATCTCTATGCTGGGGAAGATACTGCAGTATTTGGCTGATGCCGACGTCTGTGTTGACTTTTGATGAGTGCATTTGGGACCGAGGTATCTGGAGATCTCCATCTTCAGTTTTTTTAGTCCATAATTTGCTACCCACTTTAGAATAAAGGAAAGAACTATTATCTTGGGTAATTCAGGCTTAATGGAATGATTGACTCATCTTTTAAAACCTCATGTTTGAAATCTGTCTTGTATTTGAAATGTGGGGTTCCCAGGTCCTCACTGAGCCTTCATCACATTCAGATTCCTGCCCCTGTGCTGGGGAGAGATGCACAAGAAATACGGGGAACAGGGAACAAAATTTATTGAGCACTTACTACTCCCTAGTCTGGTGGATACTGTTGCCTCCCCAATTTCCATTTCAACCCTCTCCCATGAAACTTGAATGGGATTGTTCTAAAGTTTAGACTCTAAACCAATGAGGATAGTCTCAGGCTCCTTGTCACAATGAGAGATACAAGAATGGCTCGGTTTAAAGCAATCAGAGCATGGCATCCAGGGTCAGAACGAAGCTCAGACTTTTATTGACCGGTTGTGGGAAGAAAAGATGATCTATCTTCTGGACCTGCACAAGAAGGGGGATTTCTGCTGCTTGCGTCCGAAAGGATCTGACGCCACTAAGTACTTTACACAAAATATACTTCAATTAATCAGCAATCCTATTAGGTACAATTGTTTTCATTTTATAAAGGAAGACATTGAGACTGAATGACTTGCCCAAGGTCACCCAGCTAGGAAGTGGCAGACCCAGGTTCCCACGTAGCTCTATTGAATCCTTATCCTGACACTTTAAACAGTCATTCTAAGCAGGTTTGGCCTCAATTCCAAGTATACCCACCCTCTCAGAAATAATGGTTGGTGGAAGGAATTATTGCGTGGGGGCATGTGCTGGTGCAGACAGCATAATACCTCTAGGCTGGAGCAGACTGTATCCTTTCTGGGCAACTCAATAGAAAAGCTAGTCCTCCTTAGGGCTCTTCCTTGAGGGTACTTCCTGTACACGAAGCCTGGGAGAAACAGAGCAGGGTTACTTTGTGCAATTCTCTTACCCTAGCCTCCCTTTTCCATGTCAATTTCTCTGTCAATCAAGTCAGCTGTAACATTCCTTAGGTGCAATTTGCTGAGAGGTAGGAGGGAGGCTATTGTGCTGATCTGGGGAAGCATGCTGGGATCTTCCTTCTCTACATGTCAATGGGTTGCTACTGGGACCTGTGCCATCAATCCGACTGACCTGGGAGGCTCATCTCCACTCCCTTCCCATCAGTCTGAGGACACTGCCCCTCATGCGCAGAGCAGGAGCGCCGCGCCCAGGGACCTGGGGAGACGCCGGCATCAATTCTTCCCACTCTCCTGCCTGTGTCAAGACTTTGCAAGCTCA
Source organism: Globicephala melas (assembly GCF_963455315.2). NCBI lineage: Eukaryota > Metazoa > Chordata > Mammalia > Artiodactyla > Delphinidae > Globicephala > Globicephala melas. The sequence continues at coordinate 21,501,629 of NC_083328.1, forward strand.
CTTCCCTGGGCTGGGAGATGTGAGTGGTTTGAGGATAGGCCCGCTTGGGGTGCACTGCTGCCCATGTCCCGGGACTGCGGGAGATTTCTCCTTTCCCTGGGGCCTGATCACCTTCCAGGTCCCACGGGGAAAGGGGGCTGTCCAGACATCTGTGCAGCCCCGACTTACCCACATTATTCCCTGTCTCTGTATAGAACAGCGAGAGAGAGGTCTCTGCGTCCCTTGATTTGGTCTTCCTCCTCCGATCTGCAGTCCCTTCTTTCACTGGCTGGGCTGTAGCTAGAGGACATTTGGCCTGTCGGCTGGAGCAGCCTTGAGGGTTTATGTGGTGAAGCTGTGCAGCTTGGCTTAGAGACTAGTCAACTTCAGCTATGCTCTGCCCTTGAAATGGGGCTCCCAGGTGGATCTGAGGTCCTTTGGGTCCTCTGGCCTCCCCTGGATCAGTAAAGCCAGAGCTGCTGATATATACCAGGCTTGGTGCGAAGTGCTTCCCGTAGCCTGTCTTGTTTTATCCTCATAGTACCCCAGCTTGCAGATGAGGTAAGTGGGACTCAGAGTCAGTAAGAAGCAGAGTAAAGATTCCATCCAGGTCTTGCTGACTCCAGAACTCTGCTCTGAGCCGCTCTGCTATGTGTCTGACATTAGAAGACACATGGTCTTAGGTTCTATGAACTGAGTACTTTCATAAAAATACTGGTGCCCTGTCATGACCGGCTGACACTGGACATTCTCCTTAGCCCCTCTGAGCCTGAATTTCTTCATCAGTGAAATGGAGGAACTAATAGATTCCCTGCCATACAGGACGGATTGTTATAAGCTTTAAATGGGACAATCTTAGCAGAAGGGCTGGCACACGATCGCTGATCACTTTAGTTACTGTCATCACGAATCCATGCCTGAGCCGTGCTTGTCCACCCCTCCACCCCCGGGGCCGTGCCTTACCTGGGGGGATGCCCGCTTTGCCACTGAGTGGACTCCACAGCAGAGCTTTCAAGCGGGGACTCTTCTCTCTGTCAGGGTCATCTTTAATGCTCTAGAAAACAGCAGTCTTTTCCATCAGAGGTCTGTTCTCTGTGGGGGGCAGTACCCCAGTCATCCCAGCCTCAATCTGTCAAGTAGGAACCTTTGCATGGCGAGGCCTCAGGAAGTAGACTTCTCACACGCTCGCCCCATCTCCTGTTGCACATTCGGAGAGGACTCTGGGGTTTGAGGTGAAAAGGGTGTGTGTGTGTGTGTGTGTGTGTGTGTGAGTGAGAGTGTGTGTGAGTGTGCATCCGTGTGTGTGACTAAGTGTGTGTGTGTGTGAGACAGCGTGTGTGCATGTGCATGTGTGAGTGTGCGTTGTGAAAGTGGGTGTGCGTTGTGTGTATGTGTGCATGAGTGCATGAGTGTGCGCGTGCGTGTGTGTATATGTGTGAGTGTGTGCATGGGTGTGCGTTATGTGTGTGTGCACATGCATGTGTGAGAGTGTGCGCGCGTGTGCATGTGCATGTATATGTGAGTGTGTGTGTGGGAGTGTGACAGCGTGCATCTGTGTGTGAGAGAGTGTGCGTGCATGTGTGTGCGCATGTGTGTGCGTGTGTGTGTGAGTGTGAGTGTGTGTGTTATGAGAGAGGGCCTGCTAGGACAACTGTGGGGATTTGCCTGAACTTTCTTCACCAGTTACCTGCCCCTCTTCCTACTGGACTGGGATTTCTGGGCCTCCAGCATGACAAGCAACCACTCAGGTAACTTCCATGCCCTATTGGGCACCTCGGTTTTAAGGAAGGGGTTCCTTCATTACCGGGTACAACTGGAACGTGGTGATGGTTAAACAAAGTCACCCAGGGCCTGGACCAGCAGAGGAGACCTCTGGGTGGCGGCTGTGAAAAACGCCCAGAGCTGCCATCCCAGAGAGCCACCTGCCAGCAACCCAGCTTCCCACACCTGCATTTCAGGAGGCCTGCCAGAGGCCCTGGAGCAGCCCAAGCCCCCTCGTAACCAAGCCAGTTTGGGAACCACTGAAGGCCCAAGCCGGACTCCGAGACCGCGGGGTTTCACCTCAGAATCTGGGAAGACGGGAAGGCGCGATGTCTCTGGGCTGGCGCCCAAAACCTGGTGGAGTTCTGTACACGAGGGCAGTGCCCATGGGAACAGAACCGCTCAGAAGTGCTGACTGCAGGAAGGGAGTTAGCTGCACACGGTTTGGGTGGATTTCTTCATTCTGAAAGTGTGCTGTGTTCACAAGGGCCTGTCAGTTGGTGAAATGCTGAAGCGCTCACAGATCTCACTGCCCTTCTGCTCACAAGTGCTGTGGAGTCTGGGGTGTCCCCCCAGACACACCTCTAGAGGCCCCTTCTGAGTGCCGAGGTGGGTATTTTATGCGGGACAGATTTGACAGGCTGTGAACGGGGATCAGCCCCGGGCAGGCCCAGGTCCACCCTCAGGCTCCTATCAGGCCCCCAAAAGCCTCGGGCAGCAGCAGAAAGGACCCATTAGACGCCCCAAGCCCCTAATTCCTTTGCCCCGAGAGACCCTCCCAGACAAGCCCTCTTGCCTTACAACCAGCACGTGTAACGGAGGGTGCCGAGTCCACGGAGCCCTTGGAACCACAAAGCTGGGACAGCCAGGCAGAGCCAAAGGTGGGGTGGAGGGGTGGCCAGAGCTGAGAGGCAGGCCCCCCGGGGGTCCCTTCCCCCTGGAGGCCAGGACACTGACCACTGAGGACCCTGCTCCCACCTCTGCTGGCCCTGGGGTCTGGGGGCCTGGCCCAGGCCACTTCAAGATCTAGGAAAGACCAGGAGACAAGGCAGAAACAGAATCCCCTGTGTGTTATTAGGGAGGGGAGTCAAACCGTTCTGGCCACAGAGCGTGCTCTGGGCTTGGAGGGACAGAACTTCCCGGGCTGATGTCTCAGCTTGAGCGTCTTCGGCTTGTCTCTCAGGAGGGCTGCACTTTCCTGTTGTTTTCCGGACTGGTTCTTCAGAGACGACACGAGCAAGGCACACTGCAGGGGGACTGGGAGCGTCAGCAGCACCCGAGCCAGCGTGTCTCCACGCAGGGCACTGGCGCCCACGCGCACGCGCGCACACACACACACACACCAGGGGGCGCTGGGGCCACTGGGGCCCCTGTACTCCTCTTTCTGTCCCTAGAATGCTGCCTGGGGCCAAGAGCACTGTGGATCAGGCCTATTAATAATAAGTACCATGGGGCTTCCCTGGTGGCGCAGTGGTTGGGAGTCTGCCTGCCAATTCAGGGGACACGGGTTCGAGCCCTGGTCCGGGAAGATCCCACATGCCGTGGAGCAACTGGGCCCGCGGGCCACAACTGCTGAGCCCGTGGGCCACAACTGCTGAGCCCGTGGGCCACAACTGCTGAGGCCCACGTGCCTGAAGCCCATGCTCTGCAACAAGAGAAGCCACCGCAATGAGAAGCCCGCGCACCGCAACGGAGAGTAGACCCCCGCTCGCTGTAACTAGAGAAAGCCCGCGTGCAGCAGCGAAGACCCAATGCAGCCAAAATAATAATAATAATAAGTACCATGTATGGAGGGCCTGGGATGCATCAGGCACTGGGCTAGTTACTGCCTGGGGGTCTCAAACCTCCTTGCCAACAAGACATGCAACTACACTGGCAGGGCAAGGGCTATCCTATCCCCATTTTACAGGTAAGGAAACCAAAGCTTATGAATTTAAAGGACTTGTCCAAGGCCATACTGTGAGTAAGTAGAGGATCTTCCATTCAATCCCAGGTAGGTCTTGTTTCAAAGCCAGTGTTCTCTCCATATGTGGACCCAGCAGCCACATGTGGTGGTCAGCTCACCATGTGCCCAGGGCCGACCCTGGATGCTAGCAGAATAGTGGTGTGATACTTCGTTCCTTTGCCTATATATTTCTCAACTGCCTGCAAGCTTCTTCAATAACTATTCTCAATCAAGGCACTAGAAGACACCACTCAAATGTAACTAACATCATAAGAAGGGTGGGTTAAACCATTAGTGCCCATTAACACCTTGTGAGTGAGTTTATCAGATGAGGGAGCAGGACTAATGTGCACCTGAGAAGCAGTTGAATAAAGCAGCAAAGAGGGACCCTTTCTGGGAGGACAGCTCAGGCACGTCTAGGGGAGCTGCAGGTTTGCCAATCTATGGCCCTGCCCTCCCAAGAGCTCACCATGTAGTTGGGGAGACGGGCAGTCCTGACAATGGTCGTATTTGAAATGTGAGTCACGTCCACCTACGTGTTCTCTGTGCATCCTCATGGCTTGAGCTGCCCCACACCTCTATGTCCAGGCCTCATCTTTATCCACCTGCCTGAAGGATGCCCCCACTTGTTATCTCACAGGCCCCGCAAACTCACCTTTGTTCTAGGCCCACCCTCCCTGAATCCCCACCTGTTTTCTCTCTCTGGGTCCTGTGTCTACCAGGTCCCGCTGCAAGGAACTTGGGAGTCATCCTGGGATTTCTTCTTCTTCCTCACCCCATTCACTCAATCAGCCACAAGTTTGGTCAATTCTTCCTTAAAGACATGTTCTCACATTTGTTCCCTTATTTCCATTCTCATTGCTCGCGATCTGGTCCCGCTCTCATCTCACCTTGAACTGCTCAACTCCCTCTCTGAGGAGGTAACATTTTAGTGAAACTTGAATCGTAAGGAGCAATCCATGGATGACCTGGGAGGGGAACAGTTGGTGAAGGAAGTGGCAGGTACAAAGGCCTTGAGTTTAGGAATGAGACTGATGTGTTCAAGAACGTACGGGCCAGGATGTAGAGCACGCGGACCTGAAACCAGTGACTTACAGGACACTCACATTTCATTGGAAGCCTTTGGGGTCTGTGGATCAGCACAAAGGTGGAAAGCTGATGTGGGATGAGTCGTGTCCCCCAAAAAGGCATGTTGAAGTTCCCCTGTACCCAGAAACATGACCTTACTTGGAAACAGGGCCTTTGTAGATGTAATTAAGATGTAAGTTAATGAGGTTGTAGTGGGAGGGTGGGCCCTTAATCCAATACAACTGGTGTCCTTATAAGAGGAGAAGAGACACAGACACACACACAGAGGGAGGAGAGCCATGTGGAGATGGAAGCAGAGATTGGGGTTCTGCTGCCACAAGCCAAGGACAGGCAAGGATTGCTGTTGCCAAGGACTCCCTCCTTGACCAAACTTTAGTCATGTTCCTCTGAGCCCTCTTCTTGACTGGGCTTTGACTTTGGCCTGCTGAACCCAGTTTTAGCAAAGAATCCTGTTGAACCTATTTAGCAAGAATCCCCCTACCCTCGATATCTAGTCAACTTCATCTTAGTAATTTTCCATCCACTGACCCTCTCACTCTGCTCACTGGCTATAAATGCCCAGCTATCTTTGCTGTATAATCGGAGTTGAGTTCAATCTCTCTCCCCTATTGCAGTCGTCTTGAATAATGTCTTCCTTGCCTTTTTTTTTTTTTCTGCAGTATGCCGGCCCCTCACTGCTGTGGCCTCTCCCGTGGCAGAGCACAGGCTCCGGACGCACAGGCTCAGCGGCCATGGCTCACGGGCCTAGCCGCTCTGCGGCATGTGGGATCTTCCCGGACCAGGACTCGAACCTGTGTCCCCTGCATTGGCAGGTGGACTCTCAACCACTGCGCCACCAGGGAAGCCCTTCCTTGCCATTTTTAACAAGCGTCCAGGGCAATTTCATTTCTTTAACAGCCACCATCACCAGAAGCTAGGAAGAGGTAAAGAGGGATTCTACCCAGAGCCTTCGGTGGGGACATGGCCCTCTTGATACCTTGATTTCAGACTCTAGCCTCTGGGACTGTGAGGGAATAAATGTCTGTTGTTTTAAGCCACCCAGTTTGTGGTACTTCATATGGCAGCCCCAGGACCCTAACACAGAAGCCAGCGCAGTCATTTGCCCCACACCTAAGGCATACCTTTTGGGAGTAGTTGAGAGCCTTTTCCATCTCAGACGTGATGGCACTGATATCATCGCTTTCGTAAATACCTGGAAACAAAGCAAACAAAGTCATGATCGATCGTGGGGAAGGGATGGAGATCCTGGCAAGTGTCCACATCTGTAAACACGTGGGCCATGTGGAGGTGACCTCAGCCTAAGGGGCAGGGTGGGGTCTTAATGGGCTTAGCTGACTAGCCACCCCCCCATACTTTCTGGTGGTAAAGGGGATGGATGGGTATAGTGAGGATACCAAGAGCGGGGCTGGCCTTGGGACCCAGCACCCTGGCACCCAGCCAAGAGCTCTCACCCACAGGAGGCGTAGGTCAGGGGAAAGGTCCTGCTCCTCCAGTGAATAAAAAGATCCACCTTGGGGTTAATTAAAGTAGCTAATGTCTGTAGTGAATAATGTCTGTAGTAATATCTCAAATATGACTCATTTGAGAGGGACTAGAGTATAATGACTAACAAGACAGACTCTGGGTTCAAATCCTGGTTCTACTACTTACTACATCTATGCTTTGGGTTCTGTGTCTCAGCTTCCCTATCTGTAAAATGGGGATAATAGTAATAACACACTTCATAGGGTTATTGTGAGGAACGAATCACAACATATGTAAAACACTTAAAACCGTGTCTGGCATATAATAGCTAGTCTATAAATGTCTGCTATTATTAATAATAATCAACAATAATAACTTAAATGTATATGCCTAGCACTTTTCATGAGTTCCACCCCTGGCTATGCCACTAATTTTGTAACCACAGGCACCTCATGTTCTTGGGAATCATTTCTTCATCCATAAATCAGAGAGGTCAGAATGCACTAGCATGTCCCAAGCTTCAGTCCCTCCTGAATCACGTCACAATTTTGCCTTGTCTGCACATCATCTAAACCATAATTTACTTAACATATATTTTTAATCAATTCACTTTCATTTACTTAAAAGTACACACATATACAAAATTGAGATATAATTGACATATAACATTATATTACTTTCAGGTGTACAACATAATGATTTGATATTTGTGTATATTGTGAAATGATCACCATAAAAGTCTGGTTAACATCCTTTAAAAGCATATTTTAAAGAGAAAATTTATGTCACTGCTGACAATGAATGCTAGCATTTTTTAAATGAAATATTAAAACAATCATATAATCATTTAGGGGAGGGAAAAAAATTTTCCTCTACCCTCCTAGATTCTCCAGCTGGGGCCTTGGAAACCCAACTGACAAAAGACAGATTAACAAGAGAAAAATAGAGTTTATTAATGCATGTGGTGTGCATACATGGGGGAGAAACTCAGCGATGAGTTACTCAGAGGAACTGGTTGGAACTTGGGGCTTCTGTAGCATCTTAACGAAGAACAATAGAAATGACAAGACAAAGGAAATGGGGTTTGGCTTTGAGGGCCGGCAAACTGTGGGAAGGTAAATATTTGGGGGGAACTAATGGAAGACAAGGGTTTTTTAGGTGAGGGCTGTTACGTAGATTCCTCTTGGTGCTGTGAAGAGCCCAGAGCTGCCAACCAGAGCTTAAGAGTCTAAGATTCACCCTTCTCCTCCTGGCACAGAAGCAGGACATAGAAATTTATGTCCTGCTTTTAGGCAAATGGGGGAAGGGGAAGCAGAGAGGTTTTGTGGCATCTGCTGTTCCTTAATTGTCTTCAGCTCAAAATAATCCTTATGCCAAAGTGGCACATATTGAGGTGGCATATTCTGATCTCCTACAGCTATGGCCAAAAATTGTTGCTTTGTGTTCCGTGTACAACTATCTTGCCAACCACCTGCTGCGAACATATCACCTTTTGAGAAACGCTAAACTAAGGGACCTTTAGGGCCCCTTCCAGCCCCGACATTCTAAAATATATATATATATATATATATATATATATATATATATAATTTTTTTTTTTTTTCTGGTATGCGGGCCTCTCACTGTTGTGGCCTCTCCCATTGCAGAGCACAGGCTCCAGACGCACAGGCTCAGCGGCCATGGCTCACGGGCCCAGCCACTCCATGGCATGTGGGATCCTCCCGGACCGGGGCACGAACCCGTGTCCCCTGCATCGGCAGGTGGACGCTCAACCACTGCGCCACCAGGGAAGCCCTAAAATATTTTTAAGTGTTTTACTTTTTTTCTTTTTCACTTTAAAACAATTATGGGAAGATATACATAACATAAAATGTACCATTGTAACCATTTTTAAGCGTACAGTTCAGCAACATTAAGTATATTTACACTTCCTTGCAGCCATCGCCACCATCCATCTCCAGAACAGTAATTTTACATTTGCAAATGTGATTTTCACATACCACTTTCCTGGAATATGTCTATAGCATAGGGAGCTATATTGGCACTGAGACAACTGTCTGGAAAGAAAGATGTGGAGAGTTCAGCCAACTCTTACGCACCTGTGTCTCCAAACCAGTGGAAGCGGCCCCCAGCAGCCCGGGTGAACTCCCGGTAGGCGGCGGCCGTGTCACTGCGGCTGGCATAGCAGGCAGGGGGCGTGGTGTCCATCTGTGACTCGCCCACGTAGAAGAGACACACGTTCAGCTGTAAGTCACAGCCCACACGGGCCTCGGCCACGTAGGCGCTGAGCATGGCCTGTGGGGAGACAGGGAGGAGGGGCCCACAGCTGAGGGCTCTCCAAGCCGCTGATCTCGGGTTAATTCAGCCTAATTGCTTTCTTGAGGACCTACTGTGTACCTGGTCTAGTAAGTATGTGGCACTGAGGATGGAAAGGTGAAAGAGCCTGGGTCACCATTTCTCTTACTATCTTAATAGGGCCTGGCCGGGGATCTGGGCGTGAGATCCTAGACCAGTATCCTCGACGTCCCGTGGAAGCTTGTTAGAGATGCAGACTCTCAGGCCCCTTCGGAACCAGGTCTAACAACATCTGCATTTGAACAACATCTCCAGGTGATCCTTTGGCATGATAAAGTCCAGACTGGAAAAATCATGCTGGAGAAACCAGTTGCTAGGCGTCCACCTAGCGGAAGATGTGGGGTCGCAAAGGATAAGGGATGCCCAGGACGTGGCCTACCCACCATGTCCTGGTCAGGGATGCCCCCGGTGAAGAGGTAGATGCCCTGTGATTGCTGTTTGTCTTTGTCCTTGAAGTCCACTTCCACAGCCTTCCGCAGGGCGCTGAGGACATTCCTGCTGCCTTGACACTGCAGGCTCAGGACCCACCTGGGGGGCAGGGAGGGCCATGCTGAGGGGGAGGGCGGGGAATGGAAGGCGCTTGTTTCCTGATTTATGCCTGAGTCCCTCGGATGGCAAAGATTCTAGAGAGAGCTACTTTCTGGGGGAGGGGGCCCAGAAAATAATAGCACAGGGGAGGCTGACGTCAGACCCAGCAGGTCACCTACCGCCAGGCGCTTTGTAAGTTGCTATGGCTCGCGGCAACCATCTCGGGCCTCCAGCTTTCAATGGTGCTTCCAAACCTTGGAAAAAAGGAAAGAGGGCTTGTTCTTAGGGGGGAAATCCATGCCCCAGCTCTTTGGGCTCCCCAGGATTTTAAGGGGGCAAGATTTTGATTACACCCCCAAAATTTTAGGATGCCACTGGCCTGGGCCAGCCACAAGATCTCCTTGCTGGTCATGACACGTCTCAGCACATTCACGGTGGGAGCAGAGCTGTGCCCTCAGTGGAGACACAGCCAGCACCAGTTTGGCCAGACTTCCCTCCTGAATGAGGGTCACGCCCTTCTCGGTGTGAACTTCCTCACCCCCAGGGAAGAAGTCGTTTCTCCCTTTTTAGCTCTGATTCATCCTCACAACACATTCTTCACTCTCCATCTGCACTATAGCTTTTCTTTTGTATATGTATCAGCTCATTTTCCCTATAAGACAGAACTTACATCTTTGAGAAGAGGATTTATCCCCTTTATCAAGGAAAAGATGTCCCCTCTCTGGTTCAAGAGCGATTCCTCCACCTGGGCTATTGACTTCACCACCACCAATCTCTTCTGAGACCTTGTCCCACAGTGACCTCTCTCCCACACACATGCCCAGCGTCTACTTCCGTCTTCCCCATCGCCTCTCTTAAATATAACTTCTTCGTCTACCAGCTACTTCTCTCTCTTTCCTCTTCCCCCTCACAGACATGCTCCCTAGAAAAACAGTGTTACCACGTCCTCCTCATCTTCTGCTTCTCAACCCCCTGCAGTTAAGCTTCCTCCCCAGTTCTCTGATAAATATTAACAAGGACCTCCTTTCCCCCTCCCATGGAAATATCTCTATTTCAGTTGGATAAAAATTCTAACAATATACAAAGAGTGAAAATTCCTCCAATTTTATCCCCCTCCCCCCAATTTCTGTTAACTCTTTGTTCTATATTCTTTCGGATTTAAAAAAAAAAAAAAGTGTAGGACTTCCCTGGTGGTCCAGTGGCTAAGACTCCATGCTCCCAATGCAGGGGGCCCGGGTTCGATCCCTGGTCAGGGAACTAGATCCTGCGTGCCACAACTAAAAGATCCCGTGGGCTGCAACTAAGAGCCGGCGCAGACAAATACATATTTTTTAATGTATTTAAAGTGTATTTAAAATAAATACATATTTTAAAATATGCATAGTTGCATATTCTATTCTATTCCATAGAATAGAATTCTATTGTCAGGATTATTTTACCAATTTCCTCTTGCTTTTTTCCAGGTTTGCCAACCATTAGAACTCTGCACTGAAAGGCTTAATCGAAGGAACAAAGAACATACACTTAAAAGATTTAGTGCTTGCTTCAGCAGCACATATACTAAAATTGGAACGATACCAAGAAGATTAGCATGGTCCCTGAACAAGGTTGACACGCAATAAATTAGTAGGAGTTTGCGATCAACAGATACACACTACTATATATAAAATAGATAATCAACAAGGACTTACTGTCTAGCATGGGGAACTATACTCAATATTTTGTAATAACCTATAAGAGAAAAGAATCTGAAAAAGAATATATATATACATATATATATATACGAAACTGAATCACTTTGCTCTACACCTGAAACTAACACAACATTGTAAATCAACTATACTGGAATAAAAACATTTAATACAAGGGCTATACCAAATTACACTTCCCCCAGTACTTTCCAAGAGTGCCCTTTTCACCAGATTATCATCAGCACTGGGTATTATCAATCTTTTAAATACTTGCCAAAATGAATTGCAGAAACATTATATCTCATTGTTTCCCTATCAGGGAGCGCTACTGCCAGATTCAGTGGATTCCTGCATTCTTCCCCTTCCTTCTTTGCTTCTGCAGGCTCTAACTCTGTTTTTTTTCCTTTGGGAAAGGGTAAACACCTTTCTCTCCTGGTTTTCCTCCTGCCTTTCTGGCTGTTCCTCTCTTGTTTCTTTGGCGGTTCCCTGTCTCTGCCCACACTCCAAATGGCAGTTCTTCCCAAGTTCTGTCCTTGGTTGTCATCTCTCCCCCTTCACGTCTCCACAGATGTAATTCTTGCCCTCCCATGTCTTCAACCAAAATGCTGATGGCTCGCAAACCCGTCTTTCTTGGCTAGAGCTCCTAACAGGAGAATCCCCAGACTCCTGAGGACCTCAAACTCTATATGCTTATCTTCCAAGCTCTGCTCCACCTGGCACATCCTCTCCTCACCATTCCCTCATCCCCTACAGCCAAACAGTGACTGCATTCTGTAGATTCTAACTCCCCCGCACCCCTCACAGGCCTCCCCGTCTTTCATTCCCACTGCCTTGGCTCAAACCCCCTCTACCCCTGCAGTGGTCTAACTGGTCTCCCCACCAGTATCGCATCCTTTCAGTCCATCCTTCCCCTGGTAGCTCGAGTGTTTCGAGATTATTACTCTTGCTTAAAATCCTTCAATACCTATACGCCCTAGAGTATAAAAACTCCTATATAAAGTCTCCATCCCCTGGTGTTTTATTTTGTTTTCTGGTCATGCCCAGTCTCTCCCTCTCACCCCTTAGTCACACTGAACTATTCACACGGACAGTTCCCAGGGTTCTGTAGTACATCCGTCACACCCCTGTGCCTCTGCTTATTCTGTTCCCTACACCTGGAACGCCCTTTCTCCCCATTTCCTCCATCACTCCCATGCGCTAGGCAAACACTTACTCATTTGTCAAGACTCAGCTAAAGGGTCACTTCCTCTGTGAAGATTTCCTGACCTTACTCTACCCAGGTGGAATAGACTGACCCTGCCTTTGAGCCCTCAAAGTCCCATATCCTCCCTTTTACTTATTTCTTCAGAAGACATTTAATAGCACTTATATTTTGACACACCTGTCTCCTACTACTAGGCCATAAATTCCTTGAGGATAGGTATTGTGTGTTTTAACTTCTGTATCCCTAATGCCTGGCATAGTGACGGTGCATGGCAGGCTTTCAATAAAAGTTCGTTGAATGAATGAATGGATGGATGGATGAATGAATGAAAATATTGTTCAAAATGCTTCTCTAAGCATTTTTTCTGTAGAATTTATTAGGGAAAGATTAGACCCTGGTACAGTTTAATATATAATATTAACTGCTGACTTATTAGGTTTAGAACACTTCCTATTTCATGTGAAGTTGTATAAAAAAATATATATTTATATATTTTTATATGTATAAAAATATACATAAATATTTTATATGTATAATATATATTTACATATATATTTATAAAATATATAAATAAATATATATATATATAAATATATATATCCCTGGCGCAGTGGTTAAGAATCTCCCTGCCAATGCAGGGGCACAGGAAGATCCCACGTGCCGCGGAGCAACTAAGCCTGTGCGCCACAACTACTGAGCCTGCCCTCTAGAGCCCACGAGCCACAACTACTGAGCCTGCGTGCCTAGAGCCTGTGCTCCACAACAAAAGAAGCCACTGCAATGAGAAGCCCGCACATGGCAATGAAGAGTAGCCCCTGCTCGCCGCAACTAGAGAAAGCCCACACGCCACAACTAAAGAAAGCCCGCACGCAGCAACGAAGACCCAATGCAGCCAAAAATAAAATTAATTTAAAAATGTATATATATAACTATACATATATTTAAATTATATATAATTATAGATTAAAAATATAAGTAACTATGTAGACAGAAGTATAACAAATATATATAGTATTATATATAGTCATATATAATTTAAATGTATATGTAGTTAAACACTTGTTATATATTGAATATTTACATTTTAAATTTAAGTTTATTTATATTTAAAATTTATATATAAAATATATAATTTAAATAGTTATATAGTTTTAATTTATACTATATATACTTATATATAATTTAAATATATAGTTTTATATATAATTAAATCATATAGTTTTATATATAACTGTATAATTTAATTCTATATAGCTATATATAATACACAACATATAACTATATACAAAAATTATATTGATATATCTATGTATAATTAAAATTTATAATTGGAATTCTGAATGCTTGAAATACTGTGGCTTGCTAGAACTGAGCTAGGAGCCAAGCCTGGGGGCCCTTCTTTTTCTCTTTTGTGTTTATCAGCTTGGTAGCCAAATGGGGCAATGGGCTGAGTTACTTTATCCTGGCTGATCAAGCAGTGTGTTTTGGGTCCGCTTATCACCTTCGCCCCAGTGGGACTGTCCTGCAACCATTTAATTATTCAATGCCCCAAACAAGATCATTCAAATCAGATAAACTGACGGCCCTCCTAGGATGCTGGGTGCCCATACATCTGTTGTCCTGCCAGGAGCCTCAGCCCAGGGATGGCATCCGAGTGCACACGCCCTCCCCACCACGGGAAGCGGGAAGCAGGAAGCGGGAACGTACGCGATGATGTTGAAGCAGTCCTTGTTGGACAGCTGCTCCTCCAGCAGAAGTCTCAGGGAGTGCTGGATATGAATAATGTACATGGAATTGGTCACAGAGATATCGAGCAGTATAACCACCCTAAAAAGAAACACAAGCTTTAAGAGGAGAACCGAACCTCTCAGATAATGTTTATTTTGTTCCATTTTACTATTTAACGTTTTTTCCAGGGGAGTTCTGCATGCCAAATTCATAGCTGGCCAAATCTCCATGGTCTGAAGTCAACACAGGCGGGTTTACAACAGTAGAACCTTCTCTCCAGGAGGGTCTATCATGGTATAAAGCCTCGTGGTAGAGATGGTTTAAGGGCAGGGCTGCATATAATGATTTCGTACATTTCCTTGTTTTAAATTACTAGTATTCAATATTATTATAGGTTGGGGTCTATGAAGGGAAAACAGAAACAAGCTAAGCAAGTTAGATGGGGAATTAGGCGTAACTGGGGCCTCTGGGGAAATGTATCATTATTTTCTCTCTCTGTTTTAAGATCTCTAGTGCTATTCAGCCTTCTCCTTTTATTACTTCAAATCTTATAGTCCCATCTCCTCCCCCCCTCCCATTCTCATTTTGAGACAGCTATGGATAGCAAAAGAAAATCCACTGGATAGAGAGTCAGAAGGCCTTGGTTCAAGTCCCACTTCCTGTGTGGCCTTAGGCAAGTCGCAATACCTCTCTGATCCTTGGCATATTTAACTATAAACTATTTATAATGAGACTTCATAGGGTTGCTTTGAGAAGTAAATGATATAATAGATGAATAGTAGTACAAAGCATAATACTTGGTAGGTGGCAAGGCATCAAGTAAGGTATGGAAGCGATAATGATATTTTGGATACCTATTGTTTCTGCCTGCTCAGCATCCATTACCTCTTCTCACAGCAACATCTTGATTTTTGGGGGGCGAGGAGGGGGAATACCTCTGTCTCTAACAGTCCATTTGAGTTGAGTAGAGCTGACGCCAGCCCAAGCTTTAAGAGTGGACATTTGACCCCAGGCAATCAGAACATCAAACCCTCTTGGCCCTAGTGAATAGCTCAAGGATGGACCCTTGCCCCCAGCCCTGGGAGTGCTAAACTGGAAGGAAGGAAGTTGGGAGCTTTGGGCGGCTATCTTGCCACCTGGAGGGGAAAGCCAGCCTGAAGACAAAGCGAACAGAGAGGAAAGCAGAGCTGAGGGATGGAGAGAGATTCCTGACATGCATGAACCTCTGGATCAAGCCGTGCCTGAAGACAGCTATCAAATCTAGTCTAGAATTTTCAGTTACCTTAACCAGACTTCCCTGATTTGTTTAAGTCAATTTGCACTTAGTTTCTGTTGCTTTTTAACAGAAAGATTCCTGAGTGACATTGTTGATATTGAGTGATGCTTGTTGATGTTGGGGATGATGGTGGTGACTTTTCCCTCCAGGGGTTCTGCTGAGTGATTACTGATCCTTAATCTAAATGATGGCTTCTGATGCTACCAACAGGGAATTCATGAGTTGGTTGAGTGCTGTGTCACACATGACACCCATGAAGGACAAGAACACTACTGGGGGAAGGTACCTTTTTTCGCAGACGGTGCCCCAGATTCTTCTGCTGGCCAAGGAGAGCCACTCGATCCGTCTCTCATACATCCGCATAGCTCTGCTGAGCTGCTTCTGCAAACTCATGCGCCACACACAGTGAGCAACTGCGCAGAGCATGGCCGATTAAGGGGTCTGGGGGGAAGGGGGTGTACCCCACTTGGTTTCTGGGAATGGTGTGTCAAGGCCATGGGTATCCAGGCAGTACAGACATTCCGTTAAAGCATGGACGAGTCTGCCACAGGATGAGGAAGGGAAGAGTCAAAGTATTTCATGCCTCAGATGGGGAGGAGGTAAATGTGGACCCAAAGGATCAGAGGCTTTTGATCCAGGTCCCTGCCTGGGGAGGAGGTGGAGAAAGTCCCACAGGGGCCTGTGGGTGGAGTACAGTCTCTGTTTATAAGAGGGAGTTCAGTCAGTGGCTTGGTGCCTCCACATTCCACCCATCTCCCTCCCCGCACCCCATATTCTGACTAATGGGACCCACCACTGACCTGGTACTCATACAGGAAGGGCAGGTCCACGTGAATATTCTTCATTGTCCCATCATGCCATTCAAACTGTACCATTGCCTTCTGCGCTCAGGTGTGGCCAGGAGGGGAGCAGGTGAACAGAAGCACAGGTGGGGAAGGATTTTAAGTGTAAATTGGCCACTGGGCTCTCCAAGTGAGATGCAAGAGAGGGAAATGGGCTCTTAGCACATCTGGGGTTGGATTCTTCCCCACACAGCAGGCCATTGCCTTGTCTGGAGCTGGCAGCAGAGGGCCTTCGGGATGCAGTCCCCTGAATGAACTGTGCCTGACAGCAAGCCAGCTCCCTTCTCAGGAGGCTCTTCTGAACATCGGAGTCTTTACCACAAGATATGGTTGGAGGTTTGGTAATAGCAGAGTTGGAGACCTTAAAACTTACTAGCCATGAGTTCTTAGGTTTGGGAACCCAGATGGGCCTTCATGGACACTTTGAAAATCAAATTTGTTCACTTTGTTCTTTCATCCTCCACCAAGTTGTCATATCTCTACCTATCACTCCTTCCATCTAGTCATCCATCCATGGGCTGCCAGAACTCTACATGCCCACACTCTCTCTTTCCTTTCATTCTTCTGCCTTTCCACTGATCGTTCTTTTCCTTCCTTTTCTTTTTCTTTCTTTTTTTTTTTTTTTTTTTTTGACCACACGGTGCGGCATGTGGGATCCCAGTTCCCCAACCAGGGATCGAACCCATGTCCCCTGCAGTGGGAGCGCAGAGTCTCAACCACTGGACCACCAGGGAAGTTCCTCCACTGATCTTTCTATTTGCCCATTACCATTATACCGTCCTTCCATTTTTCCATCCTTCCACCCTTCCTTTAATCTTTACTTTCATTCTTCCATCTTTTTTAAAAAATATTTATTTATTTATTTAATGTATTTATTTGGCTGTGCCCAGGTCTTAGTTGCAGCACATGCGACCTTTGTTTCCACGTGACGGATCTTGGTTGTGGCATGAGGGATCTAGTTCCCTGACCAGGGATCAAACCCGGGCCCCCTGCATTGGGAGTGCAGAGTCTTAACCACTGGACCACCAGGGAAGTCCCCATCCTTTCATCTTTTTAATTTTATCCTGTCATCCATCCTTCCAATTTCCCTTCCATCCTTCCATCTGTTCACTTTTCCATCCATACATCCATCCAACCATCCATCCATTCTTTTACCTATTCATTCATCATTTCCATCCATCCGCTCATTCATCCTTTTCATTCTTCTTTCCATCCTTCCTTCCAGCCACCATTCACTGAGTGCTTGCTTGTACTAGATATCGGGGATAGAGGGTTGGAGAAGAGCTTTTTCTTTTAAAGGGCTCATACTTTGGTGGGGATTAGACATGTAACAAATACACACATTAGCGCATTACAGGAGCGATAGTAGAAGTCTGTACAAGGTATAGCGAGGACACAAAGAGAGTGTGTTCTGATTGGGGAGGAGGAAAACCTCCATGGAGGAGGTGACCGTGGTGCCCAATATACTCCCTCTTACCCCAGTCTCCCAAGTTTCATTTTCGTATCTTTGAAAAACAGCAGTTAGAGTAGATTTGATGAGAGTTCTAGAGTCCTGGGTGGAACGCCTCCATCCCACTCCAGGCCCTCAGGCCCTTGCTCCTTGGGCTCTGTCTTATGACTTCTATTTCCTGAACATTTCAGAAAGGAAGTACCACGCAGGAGCTCCCCTGCAAAGGACTGGACAGAACTCTGAATCTGAGTTACCTCGTGGATAGTTGCTGATACTGTCTTCCGGAGAATAGGCACAAATTCCTCCACGGGAGAGAATGCATTGGGTGCCAGAACCTGATAAAGGCTTAGCTTCTTGGCTGTAAAAATAAATGGTGGGGTTTGGGGCACCACTCATGAAGCCCCAAAGGGTTCATTCCTTTCCGTTAGTCACCTGAGTCCTGGGTTCTTCCCTCTTTGGGTATTTACCTTTCAGGCTATTGGTCTTTAGCCATTCTGCAGAAGTCTTGTCCAAGTTTGGGAACTCAATAGTGAGGGGATCCTCATGCTTTGGGGGTTTAGGCAAGAGACTCGTGAGTGGCCTCTTTGCAACCTCTGTGGAAATCTAATCGAAATGAAAAATCATCCTTACATCATCATCTTTTAGAGCTGGAAAGTCCACGGTCTCCCCCACCCATCCAAGGGAGCATCTTAAAACATTACCTGGTAAACTAAAGGCAGTTCTGCCTTCCCCTCCCACTATCCCCATCCGCTTCTCAGGAGATTTCTGGAATTTCCAGGAGAAGAGAGAGGTGTACCCAGAAACTCCCTTCCTCTTTCACTTGTCCATCCTCCTCACGCCTTCCCACCCTTACCATTAAGGTAAGCACCTCGGACTCCAAGATGACAGGTGGTCTTGCCAAGGGCTCAAATATAAGGCTCCAGGGAACTAAAAAGTATCTCCTGCACCGAATCATTTAGGGAGCCCTGATCTAGCCCACCCGCCCTCGCCCACACTTACAGCCAAAAACCTGAGCTTCTGAGAGGTTAAATCACAGATAGCTCACGTATGAGGAAAACACCGAACAGCAATTCCCAAACTCCAGACATTCGAGCACCTCCTTCATGAACTTTGCTACGAGTACCACTGTACTGTTATTTACTTAATATTTTAAAAAATCAAACATATAACATTAAATCTTTTTAATTATAATAATATTAATTGAAATTAACGTTAATTTCAATTTTAATTTTTGACTTCCTTTTTTTGTACTTAAATAATTTTAGAAAGATCTATTTCTGCCATAATGAGCTAGCTTTAAATGCATAACATTGAAAAGAATATTAATCTATGTATCACCTTATAATCATCTTGCAAACTACAAGTAGTACATGTGTTTCATTTGGGGAAACATCTGGCAAGGTTTTGGCATCAAACAGACCTGGGTTCAATTGAGACTAATCAGCTTCCCTCTGTGATCTCAGGCAAATTATTTAAACTCTTAACTTCAGTTTTCTCATCTGTAAAATGGGGGTAATAACATACCTACCGCAGACTGTGGTTGTAAAGATAAAATAAGGCATTTAAAGAATTAAGCACTGTGCCCATCTTATAGTGAGCACTCAGCAAATGAAAGCTATTATAATACTAATACTTATTGTTATTGTTTTAGATAGTAGAAGAGCTGAAACTAAAATTCAAAATCCCAGTCTAGGTGCTGTGTTTCTTTCACTACATCCAGCCAGGTCAAAACGTCTGGTACCCCAAATCCATACATTCATTCTGTGAAGCTATAAACGCATTACCAGTTCTCCTCGGTACGCAGCTTTACCGGTGATCGTGTCCATAAGCTTTCTGAGTTACTCTGTTGGTGTTTAATTAAGCGTCCTCAAGCAGGGCCTTTGCCCTGAATGAGATACTGGTGGGAAGACCGTCTTCAAGACAGCCTACCCTGTGTGGTTGAGGTTTTCATCATTCTCCAAACTGGGGGGAAGGGAGGGGCAGTGGTAGGGGGAAGGAGTGGCAGGAGCCTGCTGGCCTTTCTCTGAAATAAATCTTTCGGATAGAAAATCCACCAGGATCCTTCCAGCGGAGGCCTGGGCAGCTCACAGCTGTTGGGACAGCGGGGGGCGGGGCCTCGCTTTGTTCCATTTTCGGGACGTGGGAGGCCTGGCAGCCGCTCCCTTGCGCTGACAGGTGAGACAGGAGAGCACAGCAAGGCCAGCTGCGTGCCTCCGCGGAAGGTCTGAGCTTGGGGCTCTCACCACCTACCTCGTGCATCGAGCCGGTCCGCTCCTCGCAGGAGGCGCTCTGGTGCAGGGCTTGCACGTGGCCCCGGAGGCTCTGGGCCTCCTGGATTTCTGCCAGCAGCTCATCCACCTCCCGGCTGCTGTAGATCTGGGGGTGGTGAGGGCAATCAGTCATCCAGCAGTCACCTGGCTACCGGCAGTGGGAAAGGACAGGCAGCCACGTGAATCCCTAAGGCGGAGCGGCAGGCTCTTTAAAGCGGACGTTATAAACCGGCGTCCATGTGCAGGACAGAGCCTGCGAAAGTCAGTGTTCCATTTGTACAGTATTGGCTTGCAGTGTTTTTAAACAATTGAAGGGCCATCTAGCCTTAAAAATGGGAAGAAACACTTTACACCCTCTAGGATGACAATAATAATAATAATAATGATAGGAGGAGGCGGGGAGGGGAAGCAGGAGGAATTGGAACTGTGGGATGAGGGTGGAATTGTAAAATGGTGCAGCTGCTGTGGAGAACTGTTTGGTGGCTCCTCAAGAAATTAAACAGAATTACTACCTGACCCAGCATTTCTACTCCTAGCTTTATACCTACAGTAATCGAAAACAGGGACTCAGATAACTTGCACACCAATAATCATACCAGTTCACAACAGCTCAAATGTCCATTGACCGATGAATGGATAAACAAAGTGTAGTATATCCAGAAACTGGAATATTATTCAACGCAAAAGGAACAAAGTTCTGATACGGGCTACAACATAGATGAACCTTGAAAACAGGATGCTAAGTGAAAGAAGATGGATGTGAAAGGTGTATGATTCCATTTATATGAAATATCCAGAAAAGGTAAATCCCTAGAGACAGAAAGCAGATTGGTGGTTACGTGGGGCTGCAGGGGAGGGGGAACAGGGAGTCGCTGCTTTAATAGGTACAGAGTTTCCTTTCTGGGGGATGGAAATGTTTTGGAGCTAGATGAAGGTGGTGATCGCACAACATTGTGAATGTACTAACGTCCCCTGATTGTTCACTTTATGTTATGAGAATTTCACTGCAATTTTTTTAAAATGTAAAGAAATCACACATATACAAAAATCCAGGTTTCTGGCTCTTGTTGAAAAATCAGAAGACCTGGCAACACCGGTGGTCACGCTCCTACAGAGCACCGGGCTGGGGCTGCACGGAGGTGCCTCTTTAGCTGCGGCAAGTGCTGTTTCGTTCACCGCACTCCTTACCGCTCACTGTTGTGTCCCCATCAGAATCAGTTGTCACTTTTTGTCACCTCTGCACTGTTGTTTTGCCCATAATAACGAAGACAATGAAATTTGTTTTACCCATACCTCTACCAAGAGTGGAAAAACAACAGATAAGCCAAGAGGTTCACAGGTTTTAACAGAAAATATCTCTTAAACCAGCCAGTTTCACTCACTCACTGTACTTTCCTAGCCCCTGGAGTCTGTGACTCCTCTAGAGTCTGGGCAATGAGGTAACAAGAAGGGGTTCTGCCCAAGGAAAATGTTGCCTGACCTTGGCTCCCTCATGGGAAATGTCCAACTTTTTGACACTTGAACACACTTGTGAGAGGCAAATATTCATGTGCTCACGGCGATTAGGTTAGCAGGCATGGCACAGCCTATTAACTGTCACCTCCATTGTGGACACGGAGTATGCGATGTTATTATTAACCGGGACAAGGATACTAATGGATGGATTGGTACAGAATTACTTGCTCATTCAGAATGGATTGCTGTGCGTCTCCTGCAGTAGGTGGGGCCCATCTAGGAGAGAGAACTGAAGCAACTGCTTCAGACTCAGAGCGCTGGTGGGAGCAGAGGTGGGCTGGGGCCCACATTGATGGCAACTGGATAGGGATTCAGGATTCTACTGGTGTATAATCAACTCATCACACACACCGGCAAAAGGATCTCTTGTGACTTCATGTTGTTTCTGTTCTTCCCACATATTCATTTTAACCTGATTTTACCATTGTAAACCCACTGAGTTGGGGAGGGGGGAAAGCAAGCACACGCACAGCATGGCCTGTCTGGCCCAGATTCCCCAGGCACAACCTTGGAGGCAGGCAGGGATGGGAGGAGGGGGCAGTGTGTTGGCCCAAGGGCTTACCTCTGTCTCTGGGCTGTAGCAGTGGTAGCAGCCCCCAAGAGCTTCTGCAAGGTGCTTCAGAACAGCCTGTGGGGATGGGGACAGGGTGAGCCGTCACTAGGGCAATGCCGGTACCTTAACAAACTTTCTCCTCGTCTGAGCCTCCCAACTGAGCTTATCAACAGGAGAACTAGGTATAAGGAGAGCTGTGTTCTGGTCCGCAGCTTGGGGACCTCAAAGGCTGGCCCAGCTCACTATAGCCAATCCAAGGGAAGCCTTGGAGAATCTCGATACTTACAGGGGGCACCTGATCATCGCATTTGTAGGTGATGATGTGGGTGATGAGGTCCCGTCCCATGATGGACTGTTGGATGTACTCGGACAGGATTTCAGAAGGCTGATCTGGGCTGTGGAGAAGACGGAAGAAGAGAAGGGGACACCTCAGCCTGAGGACATTCCCCAGCAAAATGGTAATTCCCAAGGAGCATCTACCAAATCTAATCAACCACCTGTGTCCCAGGTCACCTGTGCAAGATGCAGGGCTGAGTGGGCCACAGGCCTGGCCACCCTGGCTGCCCTGCCCCTGCATCTGTGGACAAATGGCCTGGAAACACAATCCTTCTCTCAAGCGTACGTGAAGAGTCTTGACGGTCTTTTCTCTAACAATGGTTTGGTTCTCCAACCCCTTCATGTTATCAGCTTAGGAAAGGAGACCTACCAGCTTCCCATTATGATCACCAGAGAATTCAGCCCCTTCAGAGCGAAGATCTTCTTCAGGGCTTCCAGCAGATTGCTGCCTCTGTCAGGCTGCAGTTTCTTTACCCAGAGCTTGAGTTCCTGGAGGCTGGGGGAGAGGATAACAACCTAATAACTCTTACTAGGGGCCAGGCCCAGGACAGGTACGAGCTGGTATAAATCTAACAATCATTCTTTGAGATGGATACCTTTATTCCCATTTTATAGATGAGGAAACTGAGTCTCAGAGTTAGGACTTGCCCAAGGTGATACTGTAAGCAGCTGGCAACGCTGAGATTTCAAACCAGGTGTGACTCTAGGGCCTGAGCTTCTAGCGACTCTGCTACATGGGGGTCTGGGGCTAAGCTCCTTTCCCCTTCAATGCTCCTGGGAGGCAGACCTCAGCCTGAAGCACAGAGTTAATCCCTTAACCCTAAGAGGGCTTGAAGAGAAGGCAGCGAGGCTGTGTGGCTACATTCCACACGGGTTGGGATGCACACCGCTCGCCACAGGGAAGATGACATAACACAGAGCTTTCTTGGTTAAATGCCTCATGTGGCACTAGTGAGACAGCCCTTCTCTTTCCATTTCTCTTTCAGTCTGACCTCCCCCTGCAAAAAAGACCCCTCAGCTCGTTGCCAGTAAGTCTGTCTTTCATTATTATAAATGTTTGAATCTCCCTTTTAAGCAAAGAGAACAAATCCCAGGCCTGACGCCCTCTCTAGCCAATAGGTTTCAAGCTGGAATTTAATAACGTTGTTTTGTCTGCTTTCATTCTCTTTATGTTTATAGCGACTTTCTAATTACGGCAAGTGATACGGGCTTCTCAGTTACGGTATTGATAGTTGCCGTCAGAGTAAACATAGCGTTGATATTTTAAAAAATCGATAATAGTGCAAGTAGCACAGAGTAAATAATAGTTCAGGTGGCAGGGATAGGACGAACATCACAAGGGAAGACCAGCAATAATTGCAGTTGAGGCACTCTTGGCTAGACGGTCTCAAGGTGACTTCCAGGTCTGACATTCCAGAGCTCGGGGGTTGAACAAGAGTGGAAATCACAGTAAAAGACACTCTTACCCACTGAGTACCTGCCCCATGCCAAGTACTCATTTTTCACTCATCTTCACAACAACCCTGTGAGAAACAGTTGTCCTTGCCGCATTCTGCTAATAAGAGAGTTAAAGGACCTGTCAAGATCCCCCAGTGACTGTCAGAGCCAGGATTCAAAGCCTGAATCCTGCCTGAACCGGCACTCCTCTACCCGGAAGGCCTCCTCTTTACAGCTAGTGCTGGGCAAGGGGACCTCCGTCCCAGAAACCCAAGCATGTGGTTTTCCCTGGGATCCGCTCTGGGCTTTGGAATCCAATCCTGACTCTGCCATTTTGGAAAAGTTCCCTAACCTGAGTCCCAGTCTGCTCATCTGCAAAACGGGGGTAGTAATCCTATCCCATGTGTTGGTTATAAATATTAAGTAAGAGAGTACATGTGAAGTACCAAGCATGGCGCCTAACACATTGTGGATGATCAAGGCTATTCACTTCATGGAAAAGAGAGAGCTATTTACTGGCATAAGTAAGCAGAAATTCTTACCTTCTCCCTCTCCCCACCTGCGAAAAACCCTCCAAACCAGAAACTCCCAAAGGACTAGCTAAATAAATTACAGTATATCTACACAGTGGAATACTATGCTGCTATTAAAAAGAATGAGGTTGGGCTTCCCTGGTGGCGCAGTGGTTGAGAGTCTGCCTGCCGATGCAGGGGATGCGGGTTCGTGCCCCGGTCCAGGAAGATCCCACATGCCGCAGAGCGGCTGGGCCCGTGAGCCATGGCCGCTGAGCCTGCGCATCCGGAGCCTGTGCTCCGCAACGGGAGAGGCCACAACAGTGAGAGGCCCGCGTACCGCAAAAAAAAAAAAAAAAAAAAAAAAATGAGGTTGATCTCTGTGTACTGAGAGAAAATGATAGTCAAGATTAGGTGCAAAGCCAAGATGCAAAACAGTGTAATGTGCGCCTGATTATGTTTAAATAAGAGGATAAGCACACGGATGTGTGTATGTGCAAAGCCTGTGGAAGTAGATAGAAGAAACTGTTATTGGGAGGTGAGGGGGAGCTAGGTAAGAGGGAGACTCATCTGCTATTACTTATCCTTTTATTCTGTTCCAACTTTTGAAAATGAGCATGTATTATTTTCATAATAATAAAACTACCTTGCTAGTTTTCTGGGTAAAAATGGTGTCTCATCTTTTCATTTTGTGGTGCTCATGGGGTGACTTTTCCAAAAGTTATTGGCTCCCTGTGTTTCTGCTTTTGTGAATTGTCTCACTTATCTGTTGGGGGTCTTGCACTTTAATCACGCAATAAAGACACTAACACTTAGGGAGGAAGATGACCAGGTAGACATCCGGGCTAAGGCTGGGTAGTCACTCACCTGGAGGTGCCAACTTCCACCGGGCTGGGCCACAAGGTGCTGGTGGTGGTACCGAAGGACAGGACGTACAGCTTCTCCTTGTGGCTCAGCTGCTCATCAATGAGGCTCTGGTGGGCAAAAGGACATCACTGGCTGCCAGGGCCACGGGCCACGTGGAGCCTGGCCCCACCTCTCAAGCCTTGGCTGGGCCCTCTGGGCTGGGGTGTGAGCCGTGCTGAAACAGGGTCGCTTAAGGCCCAGCTTAGTAGCCCCATGTTGACATTTGCTTGCTGCCCACCCCAGCCTGCTCCTGGCTGTGCGTGGTGGGTATGGGGCCTGGGTGGCCAGCCTGCGGCTTGGCGGGCCAGTCCGGGAGCTGGATCCTCACTCCCGCTGACCGCAGACCATGTGCTCTTCTGCCGCGGCTGCTGCGCACTTAGGTCACGGGTGCAGGGGGATGAGCACCCACCTCAGCGTGTGCTGTGGTTGGACCCTCAGCACCTCACTGTGGCACCCAGGGAGGAGAACAGAGGTCAGGGGCAGTGGTTTCTGTCCCGGGCATGTGAGTTGGGGACAGAACGATAGGTGCAGGGCCAACCCATTGGATGCTCTCAGACTCAACCTGGTGAGTATCCAACAATAAGATAACTCATCCCGCTTCTTCCCGGCCAGCTACAAACTTCACCTGTTACTGCCAACACGAGCCTTGCCCTGGCTAAGACTGGACCAGCCCAGCTGGGGGATCTTTGGAAACCGGGCCCTGGGACCTGTCAGGAAGAGGGGCCTGCACTGACACCTGTTCCCTGACACCTGCTGAGACCAGGAACAAGGGACAAGTCTGGAAACTGGCCCATGTTGATCCCTCTAAAGGGTCCTGGGACCCGCTGTTGCTGCTAAGGCCTCATTCAACGCTCTAGAGGTTCCTCTAGGAAGACAGACCCTCCATCACACGCCACAGAGACTACAGAGGCTTTCTCGATGCCAGACTCCGTACTGAGCACTTAATTTGCATGAACTCCTTTTGTCCTCTGGTGACCCTGTGAGGTGGCAACTGACATTATCCCTGAGGTAACACGGTCACACAGCCGAGAAGCAGTGGAGGTGCCTGGGATTTGACCCTAGAGTTCTTAGCTTCTGAGTTACGGCCAAGCAGGATAGCTCCTTGTCTGGAACAGGCCGGAAGCCCGTGCTGTGCTGAAGTTAGTCCAACTGATTACCGCCTGCGTGCCCTCCTTCCGGGCTCTTGAGACAAAATCAGGTTAGTAGGAACTGCTGTGGTGTGAATACTAGAAGCTCACACTGCAGCTGAGACTCTGAGGCTGGGTTTTGCAGAACTCAACATATATTTTTTTTTTAACTGTAGGTGCTAATTAAGTGTGAACTGTTCTTTGCAAAACACTCCATTTTGCACTTGCTATAAACAAAGCCCATTAGCAAGCTCACAAGGGGAGGGTGGGGTGGAGGTACCAGTTCCAGGTCCTCCTCTGTGCCAGAGAGACTTACCATGAGGTCACTTTGGAACTCCTCCTTCTGAGGGCCACTGCTGACAGCTGACACATCAATGAGAACACCGACTCTGGCCCCCTTGATGAGGCCAAATACCTAAAACCAAAGAGGGCGCGCGGAAACAACCAGCACAGCTCTGTGCTTCTACAAACCTTTTACTGGGCAGCTCTGTGTAGCAGACGTTCAAGCGCTCCCCGACCTCGACAAGAAGCCGCAGAAGGAAGACCCATTTTATAGAAGAATGCTGCAACTACTGAAGCCCGCGCGCCTAGAGCCGGTGCTCCGCAACAAGAGACGTCGCCACAATGAGAAGCCTGTGCACCGCAACGAAGAGAAGCCCCCGCTCGCCGCAACTAGAGAAAGCCCGCGCGCACCAACAAAGACCCAGCGCAGCCAAAAATAAAATAAATAAATTTAAAACAAACAAACATGCATCCCCTTAAACCTAGCCATTGAAATTCTAGAAACTCATCCCATAGAAATAACTGGAAAAGTAAATAAGAGGGAATTGGAGCCCAGTGATGCCAGATAGTCCCAGTTTTTCAAGAGAAGACTGAAAGCAGACGTAAAAGTGAAATATCAGGATTTTTAAATCTTGACAACTAATTCAAAAAATAAAACTATGGAGGCCAAGAAAAACATGGTTGTAGGGCCAGATCTGCCTGCATGCCACCGGTCAATAACCCCTGCTTTTATCCTCTGCAGATATGGAAACGGACACCCAGAGAAGTGAGGCCTTGCTGACAGCAGAGTCGGGAACTGGGCCCTGTGATGGACCATACATCACCCCAGGTGCCCCAGCACGCAGAAGACTCATGAGCTGGTTCACAGGTGATTGCTTCCCTGGAATCCAATCGGAGCTTGTTTCCTGGCTCCGCGGTAACTCCGTCAGAAAGGGGTAAGGGGAAGAAGGACCCGACCAGCAATCCCTGCCCCCTTTGTCAAAAGTGCCAGGACAGGTGTGATGTGGGTAGGCAGGTGAGAGCAACATTCCCTGAATGGATGTTTGTGGAGTAG
This sequence comes from Globicephala melas, assembly GCF_963455315.2. NCBI lineage: Eukaryota > Metazoa > Chordata > Mammalia > Artiodactyla > Delphinidae > Globicephala > Globicephala melas. The sequence continues at coordinate 21,528,933 of NC_083328.1, forward strand.
GTGAGGATTTCACCCCTCTCAGTTCTCTCTGCCTGTGTTACCACGTGCAACCAGAAGGGGCGTGCCACAGCTGGAGATGTGCATTTGCTGGCCTGTCTAAGCAAGTGAAGATGGTTCTGGATCTGAGATGTAGACTACACCCTGGAATTGGCCTGGGTAGTAGAGGTGGGGCTTGGGGGTGGGGAGCATGGATTTCAGCATCTTGCCTGTCCCAGGGGTTAAGAAAAGAGTTGAGGATTGCCTAAGGTGAAAGCAAATGGTGGCCCAGAAAAGCATCAGTGGAAGAATATAGGCTAAAACAAATAAGAAGGCAAAATAAAGGTAAATTTGCCCATGATCACTCTTCTACTCTTTGGGTCTGAGGAAAACATTTAATCAAACTTTCAAAAGTTATGTCCAGATGATCGACCTTAACCATAAATCTCATTAGGGGTCTGAGGTGAAACGGTCCAGGGCATTTCTGCTGTCTCACCCAGGATCTGTTTCCCCTTCTGGTAACAGCACTCTGGCTTTCCATGTGCAGCCATCTGTCTCCCTTTTCTCAGTCCATGAGGTTTGGGGGGGGCTCACCCAGTCTCCCCCAACTTCCCCCACTCCCTGTCTTTCCCCAGGCGTGAGCACTAGTTCCAGGCCCAATCAGTTAGTGCATCTCATCCTCCTGGTTATGGTGATTGGTCTAAATTGGTCCAGAGAGTGTCAATCCCAGGACTTGGGAGGGTGTACTGGGAAAGCAAGGTGAGATCCTTTTTGACATGTCACTTTAGTTGGTGACATGTAAGCTTAGAGCTGCTGGTGACCATCTTCCCAAGACCGGGGAGAGCCTTCCCGAGAGTAAAACCAACCCAGGGGAAAGCAGAGCTCAGACACAAAGAATGACATCATTTGAACCCCCAGATACAGCTGTGTTTGAGTTTTTCATTTCTGTAGGTCTAGAAATTCCCTTTTTAGCTTTGGCTAATGTAAATTAGAGGTCTAGCACTTGCATCTGAAAGGGCTCTAACAAGTACAGGTGGAATGAGTGAAAGGAGGTAAAGAATGAAATCTATTACCTTCTTGCTGTTTTCTGTGAGCCACTGAATTCTCTGTTGATAGAGTTCAATAGCTCTGTCAAAACACCAGGAAGACTTGTCACCCAAGGTCAGCTTCATCACTGAGCAAAGCAGCCACTTACATACATGGAAGGAAAGTGTGGATGGGACTTTCTTTCTTTTAATGTGTCTAAGGCATTGGGAGAATATAAGGCAAAATCTAGCAAAGAGAAAACTGAAGGTCTGTTTTCTGGGATAAAGGATGGAGGGGATTGTGAAAGGGATCAAGTGTGTGTGGGGTCCTTTTGCTGATGCAATGTTCATTATAAACGGCTGTGGTTTGGTGGAACTAGGTGGGCTTCGAGGGAGGGCCAGTCTATGGAGGATGGGGGGGTGTTCTCATGAGGAAGGTGGAAGAACATTCTTGCTCTTCTCAAATCTGTGTCTTCTCAGGTGAGACTTCCTAGTCACCTGGACATGATCATAAATGCACAAGTGAGGCAACTCAGCAGCAGTTCCTCAGTGGATTGATGAACAAAAAACTTAGTTTTTGAATAGTAAGTGGCCAGGGGAATTTCTTGAGTTTCCCTTATTGCAAACTATTCCAGTGGCTGTTTGGAGACCAGCCTGTAACAGGCACTCAAGTTAAGGACTCAGCTACGTGAACTTAACTGAATTGCCTTCACTGAGGCAGGTGGGATTTGGGGGCCCAGAGAAGGGCAGGGAAGGCCTTTGGATGTAAACTCATGGGCATGGGGCAGTGGGCAAAGTCATAGCCATGCGTGAGTGTGGGTGCAGGTAAGGGCATGGGCAGGTAATGAGACAAGCTTGTCTTTGAGACCCAGCTCTGCTGTTTACTAACTGTGTGACCTTGGACAAGTGTGGTAAACTCCACAGCTTCATCAGCTCCAACATGAAGATAATAAGACTTTACCCAAGTCAATTTGCCAAAAGTTAGTTTACTGAAAACCAATTCTCTGAAAATCAATTTGCCAAATGACCAATTAACTGAAGAGACCTGAAACATTCCTTAAATTGCTGGATTCACAATTAAAACCAATCAACCAAAATATTGCAGAAATCTTTAAAATCTGTTTAACCTTCCAACCCAATAAAACTTGCTATAAAAGTTACAGTTAAAATTTTTTTTTTTTTTGCTGTATGCGGGCCTCTCACTGTTGTGGCCTCTCCCGTTGCGGAGCACAGGCTCCGGACGCGCAGGCTCAGCGGCCTATGGCTCACGGGCCCAACCGCTCCGCGGCATGTGGGATCCTCCCGGACCGGGGCACAAACCCGTGTCCCCTGGATCGGCAGGCGGACTCTCAACCACTGCGCCACCAGGGAAGCCCCAGTTGAAATGTTTTGATAAATCTGGCAAATTGGTTATTTAGTAATTGACTTTTGGTTAACAGTCTTGAGAGTAACACTATATTTTGAGTTGTGAGGATTAAATAAGATAATGTGTGCAGCCCTTAGCAGAATTCCTGACACATTAAGAAATGTTGGCTATTAATTATTATTCTAACCTTTTAAGAAACCTCAGGCAAGCAGTAATCATGGCCCATAGATTGCTACACCGGGGATGGATGGTGACGTCAAAATCTGGTTTGGGGGAATTTCCTGGCGGTCCAGTAGTCAGGACCCCTCGCTTTCACTGCCAAGGGCCCAGGTTCGATCCCTGGTTGGGGAACTTGGATCCCATAAGCCTCTTGGTGTGGCCAAATAAATAAACCAAAGAGAAGCTTTTTTAAAAAATCTAGTTTGGAAGTGGGGAGCCTGAATATTTTTGACATACATCTGTAAAAGTATGAACCCAATCAATCTGTCATCAAAAGTGGTCACTCTTAACCATCACACATCAGATGAGGCTGTGAGGTTTTATGTGTTCATCCAAAGGGACCATGGATTTTAAAAGGCTGAGAAAAACTGATATGGTCCAACCTCTTTATTTGCAAAAACAGGAAATTGGGGCTAGAAGCGGAAAGAAGCTTGCCCAAGGTCCCACAGAGACTGGCGTTTGAACAAAGTCATTTTCAGGCTGCTGAAACCAGGTACTTCTTGAGCTCTTGGGTTGCTGGGAAGATGCTGAAAAGCATACTTACTCGGAAAGCTTGGATTCCAATTGGTGGATGGTCTGGGTGGAGATGTGCATTTTCCTCGTGACATTGCTACCCTCCTTCCTGAAGAAGAAAAGTCTTATGAAAGGGTCTCTTGGGCTCAGGGGGAGGGACGTGTCTTGCAGGCTTGGGGGGAGAGGGGAAAGGCTTCAGACTTACAGCATGGCTGTGCCCTGGCTTATCAGGTCAGCCAAGGTGAGTTTCATAGACTTTAAATTGTGTGTTAAAAGCCAATCTTCTGAATCCTCCCAAGCTGAAGACAGCTGGGTCTCTTCGCCCTGCAGCCTCTGCAAGACAGAGTCACAGAAACCGGTGGAAAGAGAGGGTGACGCTGAGGATGTTTTAGGTTCCCTCCACGTGGACCCCTAAGGGGTGACAGCCTGACCGGTCCCACCCGAGAGCAGTCCGTTCAAGAACTTGCCTTGCTGAGGCAACAGACAAATGCGGAGGCCGGTGCTCTGGGCCAGTTGCCCGGAAATACCCGTGCCCATCCCTCACCTCATCCCCAGTATGTGTCTAGAGGAGTCAAGCGCCACTCGCCACATCCTGCCTTGTGAGAGACTGAATACACAAACACACCGTGGCTAGACCCTGTATGACAGCACAACTCCGACCCACACGGGTAGCAACCAGACCATGGAGCCAGACCACAACCTCTGCGGCAATTGGACCGGGAAGTCAGGACTCTGGCAGTGACTGCCAGCTTGCCTACTCTTCATCCCCTTTTCAGCTCAGGACCAACCAGAGAAAACCAAACATGCCCCCAAATCAGTCACAGGAGACGCCGGCTTCTAGTTAGTCCGCCTCTGGCTCCCTTCAGGGTACACCTGAAGCTTTCCCCTTTTTTCACCATAAAGCTTTCCTTCTCCCCTGCCAACCTTTGAGTCTCTGTCAAACACCAGTGATGGTGGCGTCTTTGTTTATTTCTGTATTTGCATTCCCTGCATCCTTTCAGGTATACAAGTTCTGCCTCCCTCTCACACTGAGGGATCCTCCACAAACATTTGCTGACTGATGGAAGAGGGAATGGGTTTCCCTGTCCATTCCAGAGGCCAGAAACAGGAGCAGTGGGTAAAAGTTTTAGAGGAAGAATTTCCGAGCCATCACAGGAGTCTGGCCATGAAATGAACAAGCCCCCTTGCTTGTGCTGAGTGACATAAGCTCAGGATGTGGGTGGTGGCCTTGGTGATGGAGCTGAAGTCGTTCACAGCAAGCATTCAACATTGGTGATACATTCTGAGAGCCAGAAGGTGGAGAGAGCTGACCTAAGACTCTGAGCCCACTTTGCCTTGTTCTGAGCCCTGCTTTGAACTAGGCACTGTCCCTGGTCCTAGGGCTACCATGTGAACAAGATAGAAATGTTCTCGCCTTCTCGGAGCTCACATTCTAGTGTGGATAGATGGTCAGTAAAGAAAAGCAAAATCAATGTCCATAATTTCAGCAAGGAACAACTGTATTAAGAAAGTGGGGCAGGGCAATGTGATAGAAAATGACTAGGGTGGAGATGGAGAGATCAGTTTAGCTGAGATGGGGGTCAGGGGAGGCCCCTCTGAGCTGTGATCTGAAGGTGCAGGAGGAGTCAGCCCTGTGTGTCTCTGGGCGCACACAGTCCAGGCAGAGGTGGGCTTGGGGGCAGGGGCAGAGTGCTGGAAGAACAGAAAGGTGGCCACAGTGGTTGGAGTGTAGCGAATGCAGGGTAAGCATGACCTGAGCAGAGGCTGGAAGGGTGTGCAAGGCCTGGAGCAGACACGGATGCTGCAAGAGCTTCCAGCACGGCCGCCATCGTCTGTGTGAATCAGTGGGCCTTACATGTTGCCAGGGTTGGCTGTGACTCAGGGTGTGGGACACCGCCTCACAAGGGGAGAGGCCGGCTCAGTCCCACAGTGAGAGAAACCGCCCTGCAGCGTCCAGTGACCGTGGAAAGGGCCTGCGCACTGCTTAGCCCACCGCGGCCCCCGACTACACCCAAAGATGGCTTTGCCTGTCTCCTGTGCGCCTGCTTGGACCCTGGGTGGGTACTGCTTGGGCTTGTCTTTGTCAGGCTCTCCCCGTAGACAGTGAGGTGATAGACAAGGGGTTGAAATTATCTGCTGTGGCTGACCGAGCTGCATTAGACAGGATTAGATCAGACAGCGGATTCGGAAGGAGGAAAGGACAGAGGAAGAGAGGGAGGGGAGAAGGGAGTGCAGTCCTGGGCCCCCCACTTACTAGCTCTGTGATGCTGGGCAAGCCCCGTGTCTCTTTCTCCACCTGTAAGATGGGTGCGTGACGCTAAGATCTAGAGCGTGGCCTGGAGTGCTGCTGCATAAACGGTTCTTAACAGTGATTCTTGTTTCCCCTCAGGTTGGGTCATAAACAGACGGTAACAAACAAACAAAGGCAATGAAAATAAACTGCTGCTATCATATTCCAGCTAGATAGTATTGGCTGCGTAAGTTCTGTGACTGACACCTCCTCACCCTCTGTTTCAACATATGTATATGTATAACTGATTCACTTTGTTATAAAGCAGAAACTAACACACCATTGTAAAGCAAGTATACCCCAATAAAGATGTTAAAAAAAAAGGAAATTAGCAAGTGTTAAAGAAGTGTGAAAACACGAATAATTAGAGCAAACTCTTAATAGTGCTTATTATGTGACAAGCACTTTCCGTGTATTAACTTAATTACGTCTACAAAATAGGTTCCATCGTTATTAACCTCATTTTACTGACAAGGGTGCTGAAATATTGAGAATTAAGCAATTTGTCCAGTCACACAGCTAGTTAGTGTTGGAGCTGGGATTCAAACCCAAGCACTATAGCTTGAGCCACGCTCATAATCACGATACTATATTGCCTTTAAATTACCACCAAACTGTGACTATCTTTGTGAAGGATCTAGAGAGAACTGGCTGAAAAGACAACTTTCTCCGTATGTGATTCTCTGCTAATTAATGTCCCGCCCCAGAACAGTCCCGCCCCAGAACAGCACCGCCTATAATCTTAGCCCCAGCCGCTCGCTTAGGAAAATGGTGCTCTGCAGCATATAAACACTAGGTGTCACTCTTCTCATCTTTCAGGACAACCACCTCCCTTTGGTAACACTGAACCTGGTAGACTTCTAATTCACCTGTCTTCCATTTTACTTGCATTTGAAATGATCCATCACTTTTTAGGACATGGATTTTGTATTATTAATATTTGAAGAGCCACCATGAAACACATGATGGATTTTGACTGTAGGACATACTGATTATATACTGAAGGATGTGCTTTACATACAGAAGCATAAGATCTTTGTGCTGGGGCAATCCTTTCCCTCTTTCCCACTGCTATTCATTTGTGAAGTAAAGGAGGCCCCATTTGTGGCTAATAAATAAGAGGGGTCCTTGTACACCTGGAAAGTCGTGTATCTGATAAGAAATTAGGTGAAATAAAGACTCATAGTATCAACATCTAAAGTCATTGAAAGGATCCTTCAGAATTTCCAGACTCTATTGACATTTGCTCATCTCCTTTTAATTAAACTCGCTTTCCCATAAGTGCCGATACTGGAGAAAAGTAAAGCCCAACTATTTTCCTGATGTTTAATTGCTAGCATTAAAACTGTAATGTTTTTGACTGATTATCATTTCAAAGGACCATTGTTAAACTCTAGTGTAGAATAGGTAGACGGTGATGGGCCAGACTTGCACGGACAACCCCTGATGACAATAGTCTCTATGGTAGAGTGAATTGCAAGTTCTAGACAATCCACTCACCACCACGCGAAGAGAGCTCATCAACACACTGAGAGTCAGCCTAAGACCACAGTTCTGGTCATTCTAGAGGTTAATTCTCCTGCCATAACGTTCTCACTCCAGTGGCACTTCCTGAAACTGATTTTGTGTGTGTGTGTGTGTGTGTGTGTGGTACGCGGGCCGCTCACTGTTGTGGCCTCTCCCGTTGCAGAGCAACAGGCTCCGGACGCGCAGGCTCAGCGGCCACGGCTCACGGGCCCAGCCGCTCCGCGGCATGTGGGATCCTCCTGGACCGGGGCACGAACCCGTGTCCCCTGCATCGGCAGGCGGACTCTCAACCACTGCGCCACCAGGGAAGCCCCTGAAACTGATTTTTGGATCTAGATTTTAGGGAATCCTACAGGAAAAACAAATTTCAGGAAGGAGAATCTTAGAATTAAATTCCTTAGTCTTCAAGATTTGATAACAAAGACAGTGTCTTCACATCCCCCTGAATATTTAATGATATGGCCAAGAAGGCTATACAATTTCTATAAACGGCATAGAGATTCTTCAGTCATTTCTAAAGGCAGGGGATCAGAGATGAGTGTGTAACTAATCCTTTTCAGTCCTGAGATCCTATGTGAAGAAAGAAATACCCAGAGCTTAACACATTCTGCATTCCCAGACTATGATTTGTAAGCACTGCCACTCAGTTGAAGCACTATGGTTTTTACCAGCAAGTCCTGTGTCTGGTTAATATGTGTAACCAGTAGTCCATTGTCTAGGTTTTGGCCACGTTCATTGATATTCTTCTGGTTCAATTGCTTCTTTGGATCTCTGTCATTGTTTCTCCTCATGCTAAAAAACACAAAGTAATTTGATCAATGCCCCAGCACCAGACGTTGACTCTACGTTGTCAGGGCCTCCAGAAACATTTTATTTCTGTGTAGTAACTGGGAAAGTTTCCTGTGTAGATCCCGATAAAATGTGGACTCCAGGCTCATAAGACATTTTATTCTATTGTTTTGGTAGTTAGGTAACTGAAGCCCTCAGGTATAAGATGATGTATCGACCATTTACCCAGTCTCGCTTAAAGGCAGGTACTTCCCCCTTAACTCCCGTGAACAAAATATTGTTGTTGTTGTTTTCATTTGCAAAGTCAGAGAAGATGCTTACCAATGATTTTCCAGAAACTTATTATCTTGACCATGGAAGATAGGACTAGTTTGTGTGGCCATTATAAAAACACCCAATGCTTATCTTCCTAAGGAGGAAAAGAATACCAGAAAAGGGTAAGTGCAGCATATAGACAACAGCTCAACGGTTCTTTCATTCATTCATTCAATAAATACTTATTGAACACCTACTAGGTATCAGGCTTTGTGCTAGATGCTGAGGATACAACAGTGAACAAGATAACAAAGGTTTCTTGACTTCAGCACTTTCGACATTTTGGACAAGCTAATGCTTTGTCGTGAGGCTCTCCTGTGCATGGAAGGATGCTTAGCAGCACGGCTGGCCTCTACCTATCAGATGCCAGTAGCAACCCTGCCCCCCCGCAAGCTGTAACAACCAAAAATGTCTCTAAACATTGCCTAATGTCTCCTGGGGAGCACAGTTGTCCCCAGTTGACAATCACTGAGCTAGGCATCGTCCTTGTCCTCCCAGAGGGGGAGAGTGATGTAAATATAGTAATAACAAATTGTGGAAAGTACTGTGAAGGAAGTAAACAGGATAATATGATAGTAATCAGGAGAGGAATCTGCTTTGCATAGGTCAGGTGATCAGTGAAGGTGTCTTTTGAGCTTAGACCTTTTTTTTATAAAGTATCTTATTTTATTTTTTTTATTTTAATTAATTAATTATTTTGGGGGGCTGCGTTGGGTCTTTGTTGCTGTGCGCAGCATTCCTCTAGTTGCAGCAAGGGAAGACCCAACGCAGCCAAAAATAAATAAATTAATAAACACAACCTGCTCCCCCAAATCCAAGGAATTCCCTGGCGGTCCAGTGGTTAGGACTCCACGCTCTCACTGCTGAGGGTCATGTTTAATCCCTGGTTGGGGAACTAACATCCCACAAGCCGCACCATGCAGCCAACCCCCCTCACAAATCCAAGGTCACACCCCCTCTTCTCCCTCCTGCTCAAAGCTGTTTAAAGGCTTCCCTTTATTTCTAGGATAAAGACTAAGATCCGTAAGATGGCATTTGAGGCTCGCAAGCTCTGGCTGCTGCCCACCTACCTCTCCAGCTTTCCCACTCCACCATTGCTCGCTGCTTCAGTGTTCGACAACCCCGTTCCCCTTCAGTTCCTAGAATGCTGTATGGCTCCTTTAATCGCAGGGCCTTTCCATATGCTGGCTTTGCTCTGGAACATTCTCCTCCCCTCCCCCCAACCACTCATCTTTGACATTTCAGCTCAAATGTTACTTCCTCTAGGAAGTCTTCTCTACCATCCCACTCTATTCCAGGTTCCTTTGTGTTATGTAAACTGTCATACAACTGTGCTCCTTTCTTTAAAAGTAATTATCTTAATTTAGAATAATACATTTATTTGTGTGATTTTTAAGAATTGGCATCTTTCTCCCATTAGACTGTAAGTTATGCGAGAGCAGGGACTGGCAGACAGTAAATATTCTGAGGAGGGGAGGTAAACCTCAGTTCTTGAAGAACTGACTTCACTTTCTGCTCTTGGGTTCCATGAGATACTTGGTCCTTCTAATTCCCTTCCTTTTTGCTTAAGCGACCTCATTTATTTATTTATTATAAATGTATTTATTTATTTATTTAGTTATTTTTGGCTGCGTTGGGTCTTCATTGCTGCACGGGCTTTCTCTAGTTGCGGCGAGCGGGGGCTACTCTTCGTTGCAGTGTGTGGGTTTCTCATTGCAGCGGCTTCTGTTGTTGCAGAGCACGGGCTCTAGGCACACGGGCTTCAGTAGTTGTGGCACATGGGCTCAGTAGTTGTGGCTCGTGGGCTCTAGAGCACAGGCTCAGTAGTTGTGGCGCACGGGCTTAGTTGCTCCACGGCATGTGGGATCTTCCACGACCAGGGCTCAAATCTGTGTCCCCTGCATTGGCAGGCGGATTCTTAACCACTGCGCCACCAGGGAAGCCCAAGTGACCTCATTTATATTTCTTGTTACTTGCAACAAAAAAAATATTGTCTAAAACACCGCAAGTGAGAAACTCCAGATGGAGTTGCAGCTTCAACATTGGAGTGTGTGTTCTTATGAAACCATTAAATTAAATAGCCTAATGATGGTTCGGCAACTTGCTTTTTTCTTTGGGGGTCTTTAATCTTTTATTCAGAGGAATTTTCTTTTGAGAAGCACCAAGGTAATGTGACAATGTCTCAAAAAAAGAAAAGCGGTTTTACTTCAATATGCTTTGCTGGGAGACTCTTGTGGCAGAGACTGCTGGAATAGAAATACCTCATCAACACTGGACACCCCGCAGTCTTAGTTCCCTCTTTTCAGTGAGTGATTAACAACCTAATGAATTCAGAGGCTTGCACGACTGGATTCTGGGATGACTTGTGTTGGCCAATGGAGGGGTGTTTGGGTTGCATAAAACTAGCAAAACAATGTGGTGTGCTAGAAGGAGCACGGAACCATTGGTTTCTTCATCTGCAGAATGGCACGAGGATAATAGTAACTGCCCTGCCTACTTCAACTCCATCGTCAGCAGGATCAAATGAAATTGAGAACGTACAAGAGCTTTGTAAAATACAAAGGGCTACAGGAATGCAGAATACCATTTCAAAATCTGCTGCATCTTCAAGAACTTCAGCATATGACACAAGCACTCGTTCATTCCGTGCACATTTATAGAGTGCATGCTAGGTGCCAGAGAGAGCTGGTAGGCAGAGCTGGACAGCCCTTACCCTCAGGCCTTTGCTCAAATGAAACCTTATCAGAGAGGTCTTCTTTGATTACCCCATCTCAGACAGTACCTCCCTGCCCCTGTTTTGTTTTCTCTGTAGCACATTTCATCATCTGATGTTCTATATATTTACTTATTATCTGTCTCTGGCCCACTCTCCCTCATCCATCAATCCACTAGAAGTAAGATCCATGAGGGCAGGGACTTAGTTATGTTCACTGTTAGAACAGTTTTATGTAAACATTGCCTAGAACATAGTAGTTGCTAAAAAAACATTTGTTGAATAAATGTACTCAGGGCAGGTCCAGAGTTTAGAGAAAGGTGGGCCACATTACCTTGGGAGACTGGTCACAGGAGGGGAAGAGAATATGCAAGCCGGTCCTTAGGAGATGGCATCTTGTCAAAGGGAGAGAGGTAGCCCTGATTAGTGGATAAAAGAAAATCTTCAGCTAACTTCCTGATTTGCTAACAGCTGGATCTAGGATTCTCCTAAATATCCAGGATAAAGCCACCCCCAGCGTTTGTATTTTTAACTGCCTAATAACCTCCAGTCTTTCCCCCATCCAATCCATTTTACAGTCTGCTGCCGGAATGATTTTTCTGATATGCAGAATTGTTCATGTTACTACTTGTTTAGAACCCTGCCATGGATTCTCAGTACCGTGGACAAGCAAGTCAAACCTTCTTCACAAGGCTTTTCATTCCATTTGGATCTATTCTTTGCTTACCTCTCTACCTCATCCTGCATCCTTCTACACACCCTGGTAACCCCTACCTACACACACCTTGCTAATTCATACTCTTCTTTGTTCAAGTTGGACCTACTTCTAGAATTGCCCTTTGCCCTTTTTGTTTGACAAGAAAACCCAGGAAGTCTTTCCAGAACCCCATTTGCTGCCCCCCAACCCCCAAGGAGGAAATCATTCCCTCCTGTTGCTGCCTCCTGGCCGTCTCTTACCAAATTGTCACAGACTTTCTCGGGAGCAGCCCCATTACTTCCTTGTCTGCTGTTGCACCCCCAGCACGTAGCACATCAGCACTAATGTCTGGCAGGTAGGGAGCAGGTGCTTAAGACCCAGGCTCCCTAAATCTTTCTCACTTAGTCCAGAGCTTAGAGTCTGGGCCTCCCCCCGCCCACTCTTTTATCACCCTGTCAACCCTTCTGACTCTCAACTTCACCTGCATTGCTCCATTTATTTCTCCATCTCTGGGAGAAGGGCCCCTGGTCATCCCAGGACTGTTTTCGCTGGTTCCCACTTCTAGTTCCTCCAAGCTCCTCCAAGCAACTCAACAGGGAAGCTTGTCCTGTCGGGAAGTGTTTGCTGGTCTCCAAGGTAACAGACTGCACCATTGCAGCTTGAGGCAGGGACAGGGAAAAACCTTCCTCACCCCTGGGAAGAAATTACCACTTTGTCATTCATAACAACCTCCCCCTGGGCACTCTGCTTTTCTCTGCCCCCGCAAAGGCTGGGGAGCAGGATTTGCACCTCTTTTCTATTTTTAGAACCTTTGGGTCAGCAGAAAACTGTGGTTTAGACCAGTGGAGCCCTGGTGCCTGCTGCCTTCCCGTGGTAGGAACTGAAGAAAGACAGCAGAGAACCTGCGACATGCGTGAAAGTAGTAACTTTCTCTTCCTCCGCAGAGCCCCCCAGACACACTCCTTGGGAGAGGCTTGGCAGTTCCTCACCCCTGCCAGGTCCATCTCCACCCAAACCGGGCTAACACAGCAGCAGACTCAGTGACCTCTTAGCATAAGAAGAGATCATCTACTGCGGTGGTTCCCAAACCCAGGTGCCCATCAGAAGGATCTGGGTTGTTTGCTAAGAAAACATACGTACATTCCCATCTGGGAGATTGACACAGAACTGTAGCAAAGTGTAGGAACATGAATATTTAACAATGGCCCCAGGTGATTATGATGTAACCAGCCCTTAGCCCACAGCTGGGGACCTTTCCAATTCCTTCTATGGAAATCAGGAGAGATGAAGTGATGTGCTCAAGGTCAGCTAGCTTGTAGTAGCTAAGGGAACTGCACTCAGTTTTTCTTATCCAGGTCATTTCTCAAATCACAACCTTCACTTTCTGAATCCTTCATTTATAATTTAGAACATGTGCTACTTGTGGTAGTCACTGTCTGGTAGAGAAGCCCTTCAGATGTTGACCCCAGTGCCTCCTATAGGCCAGATCAGAAACAACAAAACCCTTCAAAATAGAGACAGCTTACCTACCACCAGGCGCTCTGGGCAGAAGAGTCACGGGGTGTAAATCATGGCATTTGGTCAGCACCAGCAAGGCAGGAGAGGAGGGAGCTCAGAAAGAGGTAAGGAAGTCAGAAGAGGGAAGAGTCACAAGAGGCTGAGAGCAACCAACCAAAGGCTACTCTGTGAGCAAGAGGTAAGTGTCCTTGTGCCCACCTTACTGGAAATCCTGGGTAGAAGTGCTGGCTAACTTTGAGACACCATTTTTGTAGACACAGGGGCTCAAGATAGATGGCTTATCACCTTCACAACTTACTCCTGGATACATGGGTTTTCAACATTTTACAAGAAGTAAAACCCAACATTGAAAAGTTCTTTTTTCTACTTGAGTTTACATGACACATGTTCTGGACGTATTTGTGCCAGATGGATAAAGCAGAGTACGATATTCAGGCTGTATGACCAGCCAAGGAGAAAGCTCGTGCTGGTACCATCTTTCTCAGTTCTCCTCAGGCTGTATATAGCTCACGATTGGCCCCACGTAAGGAATCAGAGCACAGTAGGAATTTCTTTTCCTCTTACCTTAGGTTCTTGGGACCTGATGGGTCACCTTACCTCTGATCTTTATTTAGGAGCTCTAAACTGTTCCCATTACTCAAAATATATTTGCTATGATCTGAATGTTTGTGTCCCCACCCCGCAATTCATGTGTTAAAAACCTAACCCCTAATGTGATGGTATTAGGGGTTGGGGTCTTCAGGAGGTGATTAGGTCATAAGGGCAGAGCCCTCATGAATGGGATTAGCACCTTTATACAAGAGAGCTGACAGAGCTCCCTAGCCCCCTTCCACCATGTGAGGATATGAGAAGTCTGCAACCCAGAAGAGGGCTCTTACCTGACCGTGCTGGCACCCTGATCTCGAACTTCCAGCCTCCAGAACTGTGAGAAATAAATGTTTAAAACGTGATGTTGCAGTGAATATTGTTTTGTATCTTAGGTTCACAGCATGCTCATTTCATGGCAAAGCCTGACTTGAACTGGCATGAGGCTAGTTACAGTCTTTATTTGTTCCCTTTAATGTGAATATTTAGATGTTTTGTGATTACGGAATACTGCTTCATTCTCTGATGGGGATGTTACATAATATATAGTGTAGGGACCTCACTGATTTTTTTTATCTGAAAAAATTGAATTCCAGAGATCTTTTAGCTTTTTGATAAATACCGTAGTGATGTGTTATATTTAGTCCCTATTATCTTCATGTGTTAAAATGAGCAGATAATGGTGACTTTGATGGTTTTGTTTTCAGCATCTAAAATTCCTCTTTTCGGGAATTCCTTGGTGGTCCAGTGGTTAGGACTCTGCTCTCTCATTGCTAAGGGCCCAGGTTCGACCCCTGGTTGTGGAACTAAGATCCCATAAGCTGCTCGCGCCACGGCCAAAAAAAAAAAAAAAAAAATCCTCTTTCCCTTTTTTTTAAAATTGAGGTATAATTGACATATAACATTACATTAGTTTCAGGTGTACAATATAATACGTATATATTGGGAAATGATCACCACAATAAATCTAGTTAACATCTAGTTAAATTTGTTTTTTATAAGCCACCTAAGTCTGTGGTGTTATAGTAGTCCAAACAGGCTAAGACAATATTATGGTGTGATATATTTCTTTAGGTATTAATTTGTATTTTGCTCTATTTCTTTCCTCCATTTCAAGCAGTTGCAGGTGCTTTTTAAGAAGCAGCTTGGGGCTTCCCTGGTGGCGCAGTGGTTGAGTCCGCCTGCCGATGCAGGGGACACGGGTCCGTACCCCGGTCCGGGAAGATCCCACATGCCGCGGAGCGGCTGGGCCCGTGAGCCATGGCCGCCGAACCTGCGCGTCCGGAGCCTGTGCTCTGCAACGGGAGAGGCCACAACAGTGAGAGGCCCGCGTACCGCAAAAAAAAAAAAAAAAGAGAGAGAAGCGTCTTGAAGTCAACAGTTTTTTCTGTCTTTTGTAAAAGCCTAAGCTACCTGAAAGATTATAAAGTGACATGCCAAAGCACGGGATGTGAGGGATGTGTTTAATGTTAAGAGGAAAGTGGGAAGGTATAGAAAGATTCTTTCAGTTAAAAGAGACACCAGTTCAAACTGGCTTAAGGGAAAAAGGGAATTTATGTGATCAGATAAAAGAAAAATCCGGGGATAGTTCTGGCTTCAGGCATGGCTTGATCCAAAGGCTAAAATGTCAACAGAAATCTGTCTCCACTTCTCAGCTTCTTTTCTTCTGTGATGGCTTTATTCTTAGGTAGGCTCTTTAGGAGTGGTTGGTAAACTTGGGCCATCAGCACTAAGCTTTCCCCTCTATAGCTTTTAGCGCCCAAAGGAAGGAGAACAACTCTTTTCCAGCAGTTCCAGCAAAGTCCCAGGACATGCTCATTCTTGAACCAATCACTGTGACTCCAACTGGCCAGACCTGGTTTCTGCACCTAGTCCTGGAGCCAGAGGATGAAATCAGCCCCATGAAAAGAGCTGTTTTTGTTGTTTTATTTGTTTTGTTTTGTTTAACCAAAGAAGGGGACACTAGGCAAACAAGACTGAGGAAAGCCAAAGGGGAGAGAACAGTCCCCAGATAAACAGAGGTCAAGAAATCAGATCTGAAAAATCAGAGGGAGGAGGGACCTGCCCCGTGTTTGGTAGCAACAGTGGTGAGATGGCAAGACCTGAAAGGAAATGGGTCCTCGGTACATACAGGAAGAAAGTCCAGAGGCATAGGGGCTCACAGCTCACCAAAGGTTACCATGCCCCAAGCGTGGGATTGGGTACTGTAGAACTACTGCACCATTCGGCCTGGAACAGTTGATGTTTCAGCAGCAATGGGTATAGGCAAATGACAAACGACCAGAGGGGACTTTCTAAAGTTTCAGCCATGGATCTGTGCACAACCCTAGGGTATCCCCAATGGCCAATAGATTTCCTACCAACAAGGAAGAAGGGATCTAGTTGATTTTTTAAAGTGCTACAGGGAGGATAGGAGATAGCTTCTTTGGGAAAATTTCCCTGGGTGCTCAATTCTCAAAAGGGTTCCGATAAAACCAATGGATAACATGGTATAATTCACCAGTCAAGGAAGTAAGTGCTATAAAATACCACTGAGCAATGATTGCAGAAATCTTGACAATGAGCAGGGAATGATGGCACATTAAACACAACTTAATAACTTACATAATTTTTTTCTTTCAACAAAATATGTAATATTCACAAGTAGAGACTACTTTTTATGGTTGTTTGCATTCACATCCAGAAGAAGCAAACCATAGATTTAGCTGCTCATGTCTGAGCCAAGGAATCATGCAACTGGGACAAGCTATTTTTATTTCGTTTAGACTAGCCAAACTGGCAATGTGGGACAGCAGAAGCAGTCCTAGATTTGAAGTCAGGGAACCTAGGTTTGAAACCCAGATTCCCTAATAGAACTTTGGGTAAATTGCTCACCCTTCTGATCCTTAGTGTTTTCTAATCTATACAATACTATCTCCTACTTCATAGGAGGAGTATTAATTAAGATGACATATGGAAAAACACAACATGAATTTAATGTTAGTTTCTTTCTCTAAACTCTTATGAATGCCACTATTTGTTAACCACAGTTTTTCAAAAAATATGAATTGCCTTAATAGAGTACTTGATATGCTTCAGTTAGAGTGTCAGATTATTATGATATTGGGAGGTTTCTGTCATCTAAGGGCTAAGTTCAGAGCAGCATTATTTGTAAGAGCAAAGACTTGGAAACAACTTAAATGTACAACAACAGGGGAAGAGAAATATATCTATATCTCTACAGTGTGTAATAGAGGTATCTATCTATACTATACAGCCATTAAAAATGAGGAAGATCTATATTTACTGACACTGAAAGATATTCATCATAAGTTAAAAAAGAAAGTAGTGGTAGTTATGTATAATATGATCTTGCTTTTGTTAAAACAACTGAACAGGACACACCCATCTCACACACACACACACACACACACACACACACACATATAAACACACCATACACACACATACACACTGTAAAGAAAGCAAAATGTCTGAAAGAATACCTAATAAACTGTCAACAGTGGTACTCTCTGGAAGGTGGATTGTGTGGGAGGGAACTTTTAATTTCCTATATTCATTAGAAAAAATTTACAGACAGGTGTTACTGTAAAAAAAAAATTCTTTTGTCCCACTTTAGGGTCATGTTAACTTCCTTCTCCATAGTAGCACTTAGGACAAGAGAAAAAGTTACTGAGACTTCCCTGGTGGCACTGTGGTTAAGAATCCGCCTGCCAATGCAGGACACAGGTTTGATCCCTGGGCTGGGAAGATTCCACGTGCCACGGAGCAACTAAGCCTGTGCGCCACAACTACTGAGCCTGTGCTCTAGAGCCTGCGCGCCGCAACTACTGAAGCCCGCACGCCTAGAGCCCGTGCTCCGCAACAAGAGAAGCCACCGCAATGAGAAGCCGGCGCACCTCAACGAAGAGTAGCCCCCGCTCACCGCAACTAGAGAAGGCCCCCAACACAGCCAAAAAAAAAAAAAAAAAAAAAAGTTACTAATGACCCAGAAAGCAGAAATGAGGTAAAGTATTTGAGTGGTGTGTGTGAGTGGGACTGCAACACACAAGTCCATTTTGCTCTCACTAATTAATTAGCAAAATATGTAGAAGATGAGGTAGTAAAAAACTTTCTTAGATATGTGGATTATTTTTTTCCCCTAGAGTGGATAGTAGAAGGGGTTTTTTTTTTTGGGTGGTTCTTCAACTGCATTTGTATTTTGCCATAGAAAACAAAGCAATGTAAAAGAAAGGGTTTTTATTAAAGAAAATACTTGAATTGTCTTATACAACTAAATAAGTATTTAAACAACATGAAAAGAGTACCAGAGTCAGGACACGGTATTTATTTTACTGACTTGCCCCAAGAGATAATAGAGATTGATTTAATGGTGACCAAACACATTGAAAGTATCTACTAAAATGTGCCATAAGATGGCCAGTTGGGGATAACCACATCTAAAATGAGATCAAATCCTTGAGTCTGTTCCTTTTAGCAGAAATAATTAAAACCATCTTGGCAGAACCAAGTCTCTGCAAAACATACCAAATGTATGGATGGCTTCAAGAGAACGGAGAACCCACAAGCTTGAAGAAGCCTCCAGAGTTCTCTTCAGGATCGACAGGGTACTTACATCATCCTGGTCCTCTGTATAAGTATCAATATTAGAGCGCTGTGAGTTCAGTAGTAAAGGGTCTTGAGTCCAGAGAAATCCTAAGGAGGTCAGCAAGACTGGCATATTATACAGTCAAATACTTACCAGTAAAATAACCACACTTACTTATAAAGGCTGATGATCTATGCAAGCTTCTGCTTTCAGGAAAAACATTACTGAAACAATCCTGGAAGACAGGTGACTGGGCCTTTCACATCTCCAGGAAATATAGTTTCATAATTTTCCTTTATAACCTAGCCCCAAATTTAATCATGATAATTCATGTGTAAAGCACTGTGTCAGGTCTCTGGACTATGAGAAAGCCACATTCCTTGAGTTCAAGAGTTTATGATCTAGTTATAGAGAAGTGTTTAATAACATCAGCAGCTAACACTCGGAGGCTTACTTTGTACCAAGAACTTTCCACACTTTATCTCATTTAAACCAACAATAACCCTGTAAGGTAGGTACTATCAGGCCCGGTCTACAGATGAGAAAACCAAGGTGCACAGAGGTTAAGTGATTTATTAAGTGCTTTATTGTGGAACTGAGACTTGAATCCAGGCAGTCGATTCCCCTCTAGTAAGTTCTGTTACAGAGGAACAAGCAAAAGAGAAACAAAGCACAAAAAATTAGATTATTTCAAATAGAGGAGGGATTAAAGAAACTGCAAGGGGGAGGTCATACAGGCACAGCTAAGACAGAGAGCCAAGGCGTAGTAAAAGAATGGAGAATAGGCTGGTTTATCAGTAAAAAGCGAAAAGGGAGAATGATGGGAAATAAGGCTGAGGAGACAGCCTGAAGCCAGCTCGTTAAGGGTTTTCAGTATTATGCTAAAGAAGTTTGGATTTCATTCTGTAGACTGCTGGCGTGACAGGAACTCGGATAACGAAGTGAAAAGTTTCTTTTGTGTTAAGATTACTTTGGCAGAAATGATCTGGATGAATTGAAGTAGATGGAGATTAGTTGAAGAAAGATTCGTTTAAGTGGCTATAGAATTTGAACAACCGTCCTAGGCCAAAAACTGTCCAAGGCCTATTTGTCAAAGACATTCTTTTCTACATTGAGTGTCCTGAGACCTAGTTATGTGACTCTGGGAAAGTCCATAAGCCTTTGAGTCCTTGATTTCTTCATCTGGAAAATGGAAACACTGAACATGCTTTTAGATTTCATACAGCTCTGAAATTTTACAAGTCTTATGAAAAATTTCTTCTTGAAATTTAATCTTGGGTGGTCTTAGTCTTTGGAACTGGAGCTTCTTTATAGAAACCTTAAATGTGCTTCAAAATATCATCCCAGCATTTTTTTTTTCCTGCTGGGAAAAGAACCAAAATTCTAAAAAAATAATACAGCATTATGCTTTCTATCTTTAATACAATTTATAAATAACTACTTTTATTTTGTTGCTGGGTAACTGTGACCCAGAAGAGTTGACTTTGCATAAAAGGAACCCACAGTCCACTAGTCTTGGTGTTTTTCCTATAATCTTCTCATACAGTGGTTAGAAGGGAGTTGATGGAAGAGTAACTCAAAATAATTTTTTCACCCATGTTATTGTTTTTAAAGACAGTCTGTTGCCTTTTCCTACAGTATTACCAAAGAGAAGAAAAGTGTTTCCTTCCCCTCTCTTAGAAGTTCAGTATTTAGTCAACCATTACAATTTCCAGTGGACCTATTCATTAATGTTTATAGAAAAGAACTCTTCAAATACCTCTAATCTGTGTCATAAATCAGGGTGAGATTTGAATGGTGGAAAGGTAGGGTGACCAACTCATCCCTGTTTGCCTGGAACTTTCTCAGTTACAGCACTGAAAGTCTCATGTCCCAGAAGAGCCCTGTCTCAGGCAAACCAGGATGGTTGGTCACCCTAAGAAGATGACGTTAAGGTCCAGAAGCCAAGAACACCCAAATCTTACCTTGTCTTAAACTCCCAACTCCGCATGAGGCTCCTGCAGAGGCCATATAAAGGAGAAACAGCAGCAACGGGTAAATAGAGTGTTTCATTTGATTACTAGTTATTATTAGGCTAGGTCACTCCTGATACTCCTAGAGAGAGTTACAGTAAAGCTGTGATGGAGCACACGGATAAGTCTAGAGACCAAAGGGTTCTCTATTGCTCCTTCAACCCAAATTTTAAAATCTTACAAGCTAGCTAAGAGGACTTTGGCCTGAAATAAAGTAAAAACAGAAGAATGAAGCAAAGATGAAAGGGCTTAGGTCGATGTGCAAGGAAAAAAGGAAAGAAAAATGAGAGCCTTGGCTCAGTACCTCTCTCCCGGTCCATGGAAACATGATGTAGAAGAGAGTGCCACATGTGTGTGGTCTCTTATTGCTGAGTGCCTCTTCTTATTGGTAAACATAGCCTAATCCATGTTCTGGAACATTAATACATCTCCTCCCGAAGGGGGAGCTAGGAGTGAGAGTGGAAGAAGAGAGGGGAGACGTTCCCCTGGCAAAATGCTAACAACAAAACTAAACCAAGAGGCATGGAAGTGTCACTGCGTGAATATGTGAAACCTCTATAAGAAGTTCATTTCTGAAATAAATTTTTAAATTCAAAGCTTATTTCAAAGTAATAGAAGCCTTTTTAGTTTCTTTAGTAGACAATTTATTTTGATAAACTTGCTCAATAACAAAAATACAAGTGAAGAAAATTATGTTCATTTTATACAGTTTGTATTAACAATTTGTTTTGAAACTATTAATCGAAAAATGTTATAACCAATTAGAAAACAATTCTTAATAAAGTTGGGGTAATATACAGGCCTTGATGACAAACTTTAAAATCTCTTGAGGTGATATAACTAATAAGTCCTATGTAGGGAATCCAACCTACACAGGTCACTTTTTTCCTTCATATATTTTTATCCTTCAAAAATTAGTTCTGAAAGACAGCTTACTGTTTTGAATTGTGAATGTAAATTCAATATTTTAAAGAAGATCAAAGTGGGTTGCTAAAACAGTTACTACAATCAGAGTAACTGTGGCTAGTAGTCTTTTAATAAAGACAAAATAAATGCAACATGTTCCTCCCATGAAGCCCACGATGCAAAATAATAGCTAAGAGCAGTATATTCAAAGTTAGTTTCCAATACTTTTTCAGGGTCTTTCCTCTAAATCAATAGGTTGTATGTCACCAGGACTGTTCATTGTTTTACTTAAGAGATTAAACAGTGAATTCACAGAACATCAAGTGGGGATATCAAAGATTTAGGCAAAAGGGTAAAAACCAATGAAGTGTTTTGGTCATCTAGAACATTAAAAAGAAAAAAAAAAAAAAAAAAAAGAGCCGTCCTTCAAAAACAAAACAAATGAAACGGAAAATAGGCTTATAAGAAGTAGAAGAGTCAGAAAAATTACATACACACATTAACAACATAGAACATGGATTACCTTTGGAAAGAATCATACTGAAATGTTTGCTTTTAATGAATTGAAGATTTTTCATGTTTACAGATGTTTAGGCATGTTCAATAGGAGCTTCCAAAACTTTCAAACTAATTAAGTCTTGTGCAAATAAAACCTATAAATATTTTTCAGCAGATTTTACAGTGATATTCTTAGGTATGAGAAGAATGCACACACTCTAAAAACAATGTAACAGACAAAAATTTGACAAATGATTGCACCATTAAACAGTGTTTTATATACAGTTTACAAGATATGATTTCCTGCTATAAATTAATACTGTACTATATAGTACTTATTATAGTGACCTTTTTAAATGCAACTGCTGACAGTTGTCTATCTTTTCACTTACAGGATTTATAGAATTTTATATGAATGAGTCCATTTCAATGTTTGGTCTGGAAGAGTACAAAGATTTGACTTCACATACTACTTGATGGGATGGTTTTAATCCTGGGTTAGAGTGCTGACTGGTTAGAGGGAGTTTTCCCCTATCAGCCCTTAGTGCACTGGACCTCCAAGACAATGATGAAATTAAAGACAATTTAATGGTTTGTGTAATAGATACAAATAAAACCTTAAATTCTGCAACCTTATATGCAATACCACTGTAAGTGAAAGACGTAAACAGTGGGGAAATTCTTAGCAGCTGAGAAACTTTCTCTCCCCATGCTCATGATCCAGTTAAAAATATTTTGAGAAACTATTTACAATAAAATTCAACTTTTGGAAGAGAAAAGCTCTTGGTCATATCATAAGTTAATTTGAACCATACTTTGCTAACCCTTTATTTCAGTGGTATAATGGTGACAACCAAAGCTTTCCTTCAAAGTGATCCATTTGACTGAGGTCCAATCAAATCGCAATGGGAACTGCCATCCCAAATGTCCACAGCACATGTCCAGTGGTATTCTTAGAACTGACTAGACATCGTAATACTTGGGGAAAATTAGTCTCCCTCAGGCATTTCCTAGAGGTTTCTTTGGACTCTGGGAAGGAAACGGGTGACATGCCCCCAGCACACTCAAGGAACTCACCCCAGTGGTGGTCTACCTCTTACCTGACTCCTGAGTGAGCTGAAACACTGGGGTTTTCTTCCACAATAAAATACTGCTGAATTAACAGTAAGATGTATGAATGTCAAACAAGCCAGTGTGAAATACATCAGGCTCCTCCATTTCATACCTTGAATATCTGAGGAGGCAGCCCCATCTCTGAAGCAATCATTTAAAAAAAAAAAAACAGTGCATTCATTTCAGTTTGTGTGAAACAAGGTACCCTAACTCTTCTGATAGGGACATTTCGGTTGCCGTTGCCATGAAAGACTCCATTGCCATGAAAAACCCTCCTGCCCCACATTTCAAACAGGAGATTATCTATTGTGTTCACCTGGAAAAACAACTAAGCATTGACATAAAGACATGGAGATGTGGAGAAGAGAAATACTATATTTTAAAACTATTTGTGGGCTCAAGGGTTAGCTGCAATGCTTCTTTCTGGAAGAAATGTAAAGCTGTGGGTCTAGTACAGCCCTTTAAAGTAAATGCAAAAATGTTAGCGTTTAGCAAACAAAGGCATATAGCATTTAAAGAAAATACTGTATTGCTCAGGTTTTTGGTAAAGGAGATTATTAATAATGCCTAGATGAAAAGAAACATAAATTTAATTTTTATGGCAGAGTGAAGTTAGTGTTATAAATAGCCAAAATATT
This sequence comes from Globicephala melas, assembly GCF_963455315.2. Classification (NCBI taxonomy): domain Eukaryota; kingdom Metazoa; phylum Chordata; class Mammalia; order Artiodactyla; family Delphinidae; genus Globicephala; species Globicephala melas. Next base: position 21,552,221 of record NC_083328.1, read on the forward strand.
GTAAATTGATATTACTAGTGAACTTTGTATTTATGTAAAGTTGTGTGCTTAAACATAGAAAATGCTTTACTAATGTAACAGAACGAGCCAGTAGAAAAAGAGAACCTCTGTACAACAGACAACAGTTGCCAATAATTTAAATAGTGTCAGATTCCCCAAATTATCAGGTTTGACATGATCTTACCTTCTACTATCATAAACAAATAAATTAACCCTACAAAGAATTTTAGCTTAACTTAAAATTGCACCTAGAAGGGTATGGGATTATTTGTACCTATTACAAAAACCTGTTAAAATCAAGGGCTGCTACAAAGAATGAGGTAAACTGAAGACTCTCTCCACTATGCAGCCTTCAGATAAATGGCTTTTTTTCTATTGAGTTCTAGGTTTGCACACCACAGTGTTTTGCTAGCAAAGCATTCAGAGTTCTCTTCCAGGAACTGTTTGCATGTGTGTGTATATAAATTTACACACACACATACGCACACACACATATATACACACTGTATACTGCATCAGCAAAATATATATATTATATATATATTTATATAAATATAAGGAAAATTTCCCCCACCCAACCCCCCGCCCCCCAACGACATGTTTCTTAGTGTTTGATTTTTTTTTTTTTTTTTTTTGTACACAGAGAATAGGGAATTTCAGAATTTTTACATACATTTTAGCAAACGAGTTTTGATCTATTGGCTTCTTGGTGCGGTAATGCAATGGCAATCCATTCTGGTGCCAAAGGCTCATACCATTACAAGGAAGCTGTGAACTCTAATTTCTTAGGAGGTGAGGCCAGCCCCACATGAACTTCTCTTGCATCCCTCTGGTCCGCCATGATTCATAAATACTTAGACTTATTTTTTCCTCCCTCAAATGAATCATTAGACGTTAAAAATGGAACCACAGAGTCACAAAGGGCTACATGCTTTTCAGTATAAAGCATTCTCCTTCACTAGGTTGCTATCACAGTGCAGACCTGACTGCCTGAATATGCTCAGGAGATTTAGTCAATATTGTCTGTATTTGGTTATGGAAAAGGCTCTCCTTATTTTTTGTTTTTAAATCCAAAGTGCATAGTGAGAACAAATCAAAGCATTTTTTTTTTCTTTTCAGCATCAGTTTCATCTAAGCATCTTCCTATGCGAGGACTACTCAGATGCCTTGCCTTTGTCCTCCCCACCCTCCAAAAATAAAAAAATAAAATAAAATTAAAAATAATAAGAGTCAAGCAATTCAGACATTCATCAGCCTGGTAAACAAACTTTGCCGGCAAATAGAAGTCCTACTATTGTAAAGAAAATTGATAAGACAAAAAGTACGTATGATGACCCAACTACTGTGTTGTTGGGTAATTTATATGGTTGACCTCCGACTTCATTGATGTAAAATCCTATTGGAAATATTAGGGCAGCCATACAGAAAAGGATCACTGTAAAACAAACCAGAACACAACATTAGTAACATGGTTTGGTGATTAAGAAAACAATGAAAATTTGGCACAAAGGAAGTTTATAAGAAGGGTTGTGGATTGATGACATGGTCAAATCTGTTACAATATGGATCACTTATCAAAAGATTTGTGTATACTACAGATCCCCAAAGCCTAACAACTAAATACAGTAAAAGCTAGCTTAGCCTTTTACATAGTTTTGAATATCAGCATTAAGGAAGGCCTCCAAACCTACTAAGTACTCGTATACACGATTCTTGACCATTTAAAGTAGTGACTAAGGGCTCTGGCTAGTGTCAGACAGGGGCTAAGTTCTGGCTCTACTACTTACTAATGGTGTAATCTTAGGCTTCTGAAATTCTGAAAATGGGTAAGTATATAGTACAAGGATAAACAAAACAATGTCAAGTCCTTCGCACAGTGAGTGACAGGTTGATAGTAAGTGCTGAATAAATGCTGTATATTATTATTGTCCTAGCATTATTTTGCCAATTCTCTGCTCTCTCAGTCGGCATTAGCTATGAGGAATTGAGAAAAGGTGCATACAAATATAAATACTATTTATCTTACTCTGATTTAAAATCAGCTAGTGGAAAGAACCACAGGCTTTGATGAGGAGCAAATTGTCAGACTGGTTATCTCTCATCACGGACAACGTTCCAGAAAAAAAAAATCTCCCAGGTTTCTGACTACAGAGTTTAAAGTGGGGGAGAGTGGAGAAATCTTTTGAATTTTGTATGCAAACACAATGAAATATATTATTTGCTAAAATGCTTCTAGAAAGATATCAGAAAACCCAGTGTCTGGGCAGAAGTAATTCCACAGTTGGCTGTTTTAGGAAACCGCGTGCTCCCCTGTGCTAACAAAGAAACACTCTTCTTAGGGAACACAAATTACCTATAGATAGGCTAGCGTTTCCAAGAAAATATTTTATGCTTTTTATTACTATTATTATTATTATTTTATGCTTTTTGAAAGCATGTTGGTCAAATGTTCATAGTCTTTCAAATTTCTTTGAAGGCAGAAACATTTCTTCAGTGTAATGTCATTCTATAGTCATTCCCAATATTAACTGAATGAGAAAACTTTTCTCAGTTAAACCCATCCCTAGCAATACTGACAGAGTCCTGGATAAATACACCAGCTAACACTTGTCCTAAATTATTTTTGTGTTACTCAATCTACAAAATTTAATAGGAGAGTCCTGAAAAAGCCAATTAGGAATATTTCCTGGAAGGAAGCTCCAGAAATGCTGTAAAACGTAACATTTTCTTAAGTAATACACTAGCGTAAGAAACACACCAGCACTCTCGTTTGCTTCGCACCATTTGGGTGGATTATTTTATATTAAGCAGACATAGAATCTGTTTCATTTTGGGCACATGACCACAACAAATAATGTTACATAAGCAGATTTAAATTCTTTTGGATACCTACTACAGAACAAATGAAAAATTCAGGTATTCAGTATTAGATCTTTTGGCCTTTCTGTTGTATAGTTAGCAATAAATAACTTTATTACTGCTGCCAGTGCCCCCTGATCTGTGGTATCTGTCACCAGTCTCTAACAGTGCTTATGCCTTAATATGGTTTGGTAAGTAAAATGAAACCACAATTAGACAATCTAATAAAAACAATGGGAAAACATTATTGCCTTAAAAACAATTTGTTCTTTAATGTGGATTAATCTCTAACCTCAAGAAACACTAAAATAATTTAGAAGTCCTTAAAAGATATGCAGATATTACTGTTGTTCAGTCTGTTAATTGATGTGCCAACTTAATTCCTATCCTTTCCTATTTTCTACTGTAAAATAAAAATCTATCTTTTATAAAGGAGTAATCATTTAATGACTATATTTAAAGCAGGGTTTAATATTTTACAAGTGTTAAATATTTTCCAAATTGGTTAGGAAAAGCTTAATCAAATTTTAAGGAAGCAATGAACTCTTAATTCTATCCAATATTTGTTTTTAATCCAAGGAATCTAGTTCTCTGTCCTGGAGAGATTTAATGTTGGTGGGTGAGGTTTTTTTTGTTTTTGTTTTCCTGTTTTTTGTGGGGTTTTTTTAGCTATTGAGACCTGTGAAGTTACTTTAGATCTTAAAATACTGTTAATGCTGAAAATACATATCAACTTTTGACAATTAAGTTCTGGGTCCTAAATAAGTCTGTAAAGACATAACTTCATATCCTGTATAGCATAGATTTCTTGGTGGTGAAAGTCAATCAGGTGTACTGGTAGACAAGTAAATTACGGTGGCAAAAGCAAGGACAAGGGTCAGACTTGAAGAAAAAGGCACAGCTTTGTCACCCTTGCCCCCATAGGTGAGCCCCCTCATGTGTGGCTCTCCTTTGAACATTTCCACTGTGTAAATCCATCAGAAAATGTTAGCTTATATTCTTACCAAACTATAGCTTAACTGGAATAGAAGTGCATAAAATAGAGATGAAGTACATTTTCAAACACTGAATGGAAACACTAGGGGGAGCCCAATCCCTCTTATGACTACCACCCCAGTAAACTAGCTCTGGGAATGTAGCTCTATGCTTCCTTAGATGACATCAACACAAAGATATATTGTTGAACGAAAAAACCAAGATACAGAATAGTATAAATAGAATAAATATGTATTTATAGAACACTCACACATATACATATATGTTTCTATGCATAGAACACCACTGGTAGGAAACCCCAGAAACTGGTGAGAATGGCTGCTTCCAGGAAAGGAGTATCAGACGACTGGGTGACAGGGCCACAAATGAGATTTACTTTCCACTTGGTGACCCTTTCATAGGCTTTGAATTATGTATCATGCACATATTATTTTAAAAAGTTAATTTATTTAAAATGGAAAATAAAGGAAAAACATTCTGCATTTCAAGGTAGCTATATATTAAATATGTACTTAAATATTTTCTCTTGAAGAGAAACGAAAAACAAGATAATCAAAGTTCTTTCCCTTTATTGGGTCATAAGAACCAATGGCTCATGTGAGCACCTTAATGCTTTTCTCTGATTCATATTACTTTGCTAAATAATATTTCAGATTTTTGGTATTCAGAGTACATGCACTCCCAAATTTCAACTAAATCCAGAAACTAAATCCTTCTTCTTTGATTTTATTTTACTCCTAAAGAGTGAATTCTAAAGAGTGGATAAGTAACTGTATCTGTGAGTAAAGATTCTCTTTAAATTCCCCATCAATACCCTTTAATTTAGTAGCTGTCTCTATAACTGCCTCTAGACCCTACTATTTAGAAAAGAACTGTCTCAGGAGGTCTGTTTGACCTCAAAAAAGATCAACTTTTTTCTCATTTCTTAACAAAGATGGAGAAGCCTTTTTATGTCAACTGCAACTTGATCTAAATTTTAAAATTAAGGGAGAAATACATACAAAAATAAAACAACAGATCCAGAAACATATACATTCTCTAAAGAGAGTTTCACAGAGAGATAGGGAGAAACAGAGACTCATGAACTAATATCCCTATCCTATGACCTTTAAGAATAAATTGAGTTTTAACATTAATAGGGATACATGGGATTATGCCTTAGCCCTGTAATACAAGTTCTACATGACAATATCAGGTGAAAGTAAGCTGTGTTGTAATATTCATTTTTTAAAAACTTAAGAAAACCTGAGATGATTATAAGACACTGAATTAGAAATTAAACCCCGTAGTGTTTGGCATAGGGATAGTTACCCTGTTCTTTAGAGCAGGGTTTCTCAACAGGGCCCTATTGCCATCTGGGGCCAGATTAGTCTTTGCTGTGGAGGGCTGTTCTGTGCATTTGTACACTGTTCAGCAGCATCCCTGGACTCTACTCACTACATGCCAGGAGCATCCCCTTAGTTGGGACAATCAAAAATGTTTCCAGACTTTGACAAATGTTCCCTGGGGGACAAACCTGCTTTAGAAAGAAGAAAGCAGAATTACAGAAACCTTCCCTTTGAGCATTTTTGTTGCTTTTAGCTTGGGAAAAGCCTGCGTTGTGCTCTGAAATTAAACCAGTTTTGCAAAGTACATGAGAATGTGTAATATATATGTATTATCACACCCTTGGGCATAGCTTAAATGGCATCAGAGATGTTGAGAAATGATTATTAAATAACCAAATGTGTTGATTTTTCAATGGTCACACCACAACTTATGGTAGAAACTCAAATCAATGATATTAAAAAGCAAATCACCACCTTAAACTAATTTGTATTTCTGTATATTTTCTTCTAGATTTATCTTTATTTGACAGACGATACCAATACCTTTAAGAAGAGGAAGACTCAGGTTAGTGGTAGCTCTGAGTCACAGACCTGGAACACTTAGGTCACAATGTGAGCAAAAATAAAATTCATTAAAATAGCACGTTATACAAAGCAATTAAGGTTTGGATGTCCTGGTCTTATGGTGAGAATTCGGAAGAGCTGATGGGACCGCGTAGAGTCTATCTGATGGCCGTACGCAAGTGGTGCCCTTTGATGATTAGAGAGTCCTTATTACTGAGTCTTGATTCCAGGGTGAGTGCCTTCTAGACAAATTTAGTTAGCACAGGTTACTTACTTCCAGTGAATGCTATCCATCGAGCATATTTTGTGGCTTCTCTTCGCCAGTGGGAAGCCACCAGCAAACCACATGTGACAGTCAATGAAATGATTCCCATGATGATAAAAAACAGTGTGGTGACCCACTCTGGGGGAAGCCGAGGTGGGATGCATGTCCGGTCTCGTCCATGGATTGTTTGACACTGTCGCACAAGGCCCACAGTGAGCGCTCCTGGAGAGATGCAAAACGTGGGAGTATTTTAGTGGGTTTGGCACACCCAGGGAATTGTCCCTACCAAAACCCCTTTAGTCCTTTTCTCTCTGAGTGGGTCATTCAAGCACTGAATTCCACTGAGTCCTATTCTTCAGCATCCTGCTGTAGTCCACTATGTAGTAATACTTTGTTTAAGGTACAAAGTGAACTTAAAAAAAAAAAAACCTCACAAGTCATAGAAGAAAATTCGTTCAGTCATTTATTAAATACTTTTCTGGGTACCTGTGTCTGGCACTGTTCTAGGCTCCAGGAAAATAACAGTGAACAAGAGAGATGAGGTTCCCGCTCTTGCTGAGATTACCATATTAGCAAAAAGAATTGGAACTTTTCTATTCCCAGATCCAAGACTCAAACGTATATGATTTTATTTTGGCTGAGGAGAAACACACGTTTTAAAAATTTGAAGGCAAACTTGAAATATGTCTAAGTGTAATACATAAATAAAATTAAATAATGGATTAAATACTGGAATTAATATTATTTTATTAAACTTAAAAGGTCTAAGAAAATTACAATATAAGTACTTTTCCACTAAATTCAAGAAAATGCTGGAAAAGCTAGTAGGTTCACCCCATTTGGTAAGTCAACAATTTTTGTACAATGTACAAGTACTCACAGTGCCAAATCATTACTAGTATGCTTCAGCAGAAAAGCATAAAGGCATCGGTGCTAATTTTTAAAGTGCCCCCTCTTCCATTTAAATAAATGAAAGTGGTTTTTGTAAAACATCAAGTGCTATTTTTAAACAAACATGTTCTCATGTCAAACCCAAGGAACCTCTCTATCAAATTTGGGGTGAATTAATTTACAGAGACCTAGATAAGGAAGATGAAAGAATTATTATTTTATCCTTTTCCCCAGTAAGAAGAACAATTAAAATGTCACTTTTGAGTAAAAGTTGCTTGCTTCCCCCTTTAAGGGCAACTGCAAATGGGAAAACAGCTGCCAGAAATACAAGAAAAGAAATTTCTGGAGCCACTGAAAACAACAGATTTCTGCATCTTTTATTGGTCTTATTTTCTCATTATGAACAACAACAACAACTACAACAAAAAGACATTAACCTCAAAAATCATAGCACCTGCCATGAACAAGTGCCTTTTTTGAGGACAGTCAGTAAAATTCCCAGAGGCATTTTGGGAAGCTGCCCTTGGTGGGAGAAGACAGACCAGGGCTGAACCTGTACATACAGATGTATGTGGGTAGGTGGGGCTGTTGGAGAGAGGGGGTTTTCCTGCAACATGCCTTTGCCATTCGTACATTTGTAGAAATAAGCAATGTATTCAAAGAAAATGAAGAGAAAAATCAGTTCTGCTCTCAGAATTGAGTTGTGGTCTTTTTTCCTCTAATGCTAACTCTGACTATAACTTTTCAAAAGAGTGGAAGACGATAACGCAAACAAGTTGTACCTTTTTCTCTCAAATAATCTAATAATTAGGCCCTTCTTGTGATCTCCGCATAGGTGCAAACAGCATTATAATTACAGGATCATCGCCAGCAAGATGGAGGCAGATGAGGGGCGGGAGACGGATAGAAAGTGAGCAAACTGTCACAGTAAGTAATGCCACCCTATCCCTCCTCCGAGCTGCTGTTTGGAGTGGAGTGATTCCACAGGCCAGAGAAGTAAATCAGTTCAAAGTTTTTGACAGTTACTAACATTTTTAGTATCATGGTCATTGCTTGAAACCAGAAAAGGGACGACAATAGGGGTGAGTAGGTACCAGGGAGTTGCATAACTGTTCTTAAAATGAAACATTAAAAAGTTTCCTTGAAAAGAAAACTTGAGGGAGAGGGCGTGTCTTATTATGATACGGCATTTTATGGTAATTTTGGAAATAAAGAAGGCATTCACAGCAGTGCTCAAGCTCTTCTAACAGGAAACCACTCCTGATCACTCAGCAAAAATCTTCTAACAAATTACCCTCTGTAGTCACTATCTCATTTATAAAAGCTATCAGTACAGTGAGAATAGACAACAGGCAATGAAAGACCCTCTGGCAAAATTCAATATTATGGATTCTGATTGTAGTAACAATTCTCTTCACAAATTTAAAATACAAAGAAACTTTCATTGGTAACTCTATAAATAACTAGTGGACTGAGATTTACTTTTTTTTTTTTTAATAAATTTATTTATTTATTTTTGGCTGCGTTGGGTCTTCGTTGCTGCACGCAGGCTTTCTCTAGTTGCGGAGAGCCGGGGCTACTCTTCGTTGCGGTGTGCGGGCTTCTCATTGCGGTGGCTCCTCTTGTTGTGGAGCACGGGCTCTAGGCGCGTGGGCTCAGTAGTTGTGGCTCGCGGGCTCTAGAGCACAGGCTCAGTAGTTGTGGCGCATCGGCTTAGTTGCTCCGTGGCATGTGGGATCTTCCAGGACCAGGGCTCGAACCCGTGTCCCCTGCACTGGCAGGCGGATTCTTAACTACTGCGCCACCAGGGAAGCCCTGAGATTTACATTTGAGAATTATTTTTTGCTGGCAAATATTTGAAGTTGTAGGTTCAATAAACCATAACTAAAACATTTCTCTTTCAAAATATTTTGAGTATCCTTATGTTGCCTCGTTTACTTTCCATTTATGGACATGGCAAGGAGGGCTCAAATTTAACTTCCTGTGCCTATAGGTTGTAAAGCTTTCTGAGTAGGATTGCTTTTTCCTCCTCTCCTGGCTGGCACACCACACCAAGTGAATACAAAGAGAACAAGTAAGAAAATGAAAATTATACCTATACTTTCTACAAATCAATGGAAATAACCTGACGGATGTTCCACCGTAAAAGAAGAGTTATGCGTCTGTATTTACGAAAGTCCTTATCACCACAAATCAAGACCAAATATTCAACAGCTACATTCTGGAAGAAAAGAAAGCTAATGCTAACTAACAAGAAGGTGTACTGTATATAAGCAAATCAATTCATAAATATTTTATTGAGTCTCTCATGTGCTCACATTTTTGTAGTGGTCTGAGATTACAAAACTAATACTGTCACACTTTCAGTGAAAATAGAGTTTTCTTAAATTATGCAAAGGCTAGTGCAAACAGCGGTTGGTCAACATTGTCACTAAAATTCATTTTCTTAAGATTCTACGGCAATATAATTTATATCACAGTTACATATTTTCCATAAGCTGTCTGGGTGTAGGGATCTGCAAGGGTAACTGTGCTGCTACCATTGAATCTTGTAAATTCAGGTAACTGTTAGTACCCAAACTTTCACCAGGTCTTTAAACTTCATCTTTTGCCTCAAAGAATTATCTCCTCCCTGTAGATTCAAACCCATCACTCACATTGACTAGCCAAGATCTTTCACATCCTCCAAGTTCTCTGAACACATTTAGACTGTATCACATAATCGTGCACGTGATTTTAAGGTAACTTCTTTTAACCCCAAACAGAAAATGAGCTTTTCAGGAGGGAACTGAACCTTCTGCTTCATTGGAAACCCTTAGAATGGCCTGCAGCAGTGGGCACAAAGCAGGAATTAATAAACATTTGGTGAACTTAAATAAATTAAAAACAAGCTAAATTTAAAAATTATGCTGCATTAACTAGGTTCTCCTATAGAACTGTCTCAGTTTGATTTGTTGAAGCACACTAAATTAAGCATAAATTCAGCCATTCACTAATTTTTGTTTTATCCAACAGGTCTTTTGCCTCCTGAAGGGGCCTGTAATTCCATTTTCCAAATAGCCAATCCATCTTTACCCTGCAGCTGTTTCCTAGGTAACCAGTCTAGCCAAATAAAAACTTGCACACAATAGGAAAAAGGAAAACCAACTAGGAACTATAGCATCCCACATGCCTCTTAGTATCTCACCTGTGTTATCAAAACACAGAAAAGGAAGTCATAATGAATCTTACCCTGTTAAGTGGAGAATCTTAACTAAAGAGGCTTTTGACACCCATCATCTATAGATCCAGACACTGCTGAAATGATTTAACACAGTCTGAGCATGTCTGTTGCCACAATGAGGATGATTACAAGGCATGTCATCACTACATGTAAAAGCTGTGTCACAGAAAATTTGAAACACAGTAATTGTAAATCAGAAAGGCACACATTCCCACCAATCTGTCAGAGCAAATCATATGCAGTAACTGCTCACTAAACTGACTACGGAGAGGGTTTTCCAAGATAGGGCTGAATTTGAACAAAATTGTGAAGTTAACATTTGCTATTGCCCTCTCCCATCTCTCCCTTGAGTTCTCTTCCTACTCATGTTCTCTTCCTCTCAGGGGGCCCTCTTCGTTAGCTGTAGGTATTGTGAACGGGCCCACCCAATCCCTACAACGGATGTGGATTTCTTCCTCTACTTTCTCCCTGGGGATATAAAAATCTAATCTTGGCAAGCTATCCTACTGGTAACACAAACCAAACACGTTACCACAAAAGTCTTAGTGACTGATAAAGGCTTAACATATTGCCCTTTCCAAGAGCACCTGTAGTTAAGTAAGGGACCATATTCCAACTTAACTGAAATTATAGAGTTTCATGTTTCAGTGACAGGTTGGCTGAGGAAATTTAGGAGAACCTGGAGGCAGGTGAGAAGGGGCCTGGTAGGGGGCCCCAATGTAGGCAGTGACACATACCTTCCGGTGTAAGTCATACCCTGGCAGCTCATACTTTAAATGAGTAGAAGCACAAGCACAGAAAATAATAGTCTATAGGTAACTTAAAAACTTCACATGTTTAATTTTTTTCCTCCAGAAACACTGCTAGTGACGATTATTTTTTATCAGCTGTGATTTCTGGGTTCTACCTTAAGATGCGGGTGCTTATAAATAGTGAACTGGCCAAAAAGAGTCAACACGTAAAACAAGGAAACTTAATGGACCATACATAGGCAATGTCTGAAAACCCGAGTAACATAATAGGTTTATTAGGTCAGTCACTAGTGTCCACTATAGTAACAGTGTCCATTCCTGTTACTTTCACCTGTTCTTATACCTCCCTGACACTGGCCCCTATTTTCTCCCCATCCATCACTTTCCTATTGTCTTCACTTCTTTCCTTATCCAGCCTAGAGTCCTTGATCCATCATATTACCACCTAACTTCTATCCTTTCACTGCACCCACCTGGCAAAAACCATAACCCTGATTCAACATAGGTTTTGCCCCTCCTGCACTTACCTCCAGTATGCTGAATGCTGATGAAGAAAATCATATCTCAGAGCAGAGGTGTGCCACTATAAATTCCTAAGGTTCTATCTCATGACCATCACCACTACCCAGAAACTAATTAGATTTTCCTAATTCAGCGCTTCCCCATTCTCTACTGTGACCATTCCAAGTCTGCTGCACTCTCCCTCAATACGAGAGCCATTCCCCACCCCTATCACTTAAGTAGGTGCCTGTGTCTGTTACTTTTCAGAAAAGATAGAGGCCATCAGACAGCAACCCCTCAACTGTCCACCATCAAAACTTACGAATTTATCTGCACACACTTGTTCTTTCATCCTATTGATCTTTCTCCCTTTGTTTTGGATCCCATTCCCTCTCACTTTCTTTGGGAGCTTGCCCAACTTATTATTTTCTTTCTCTTCTGGATTGCAAAATTGTTTGAATAAGCTTAAGTCTTCCCTATTTTTTTTTCAACTGTTTATTTTTTATTTTATTTTATTTTTTGGCCGCACCGCGCGGCGTGTGGGATCCTAGTTCCCTGACCAGGGATAGAACCTGCGCCCCCTGCATTAGATGTGCGGAGTCTTAGCCACTGGATTGACAGGGAAGTCCCCTAAGTCTCCCTTATCATAAAACAAAACTATCCCATCACGTCAAGCCATCCTCTGGTATTGACATGTTTGTGTTTCTGTCCGCTCCACCTAGTATCCTTTGTCCCCTACCCTGTCAAGAGTCCCTGTCCCCACTTCCCAGAGTCTTGTTCACTCTTTAATCTACTGCAGCTTGGCTTTTACCCCAACCGCCCCACTGACACAGCTCTTGCCAAGCTCACTCATTCCATACTGCTGACTCTAATGGGCATTTCTAAGTCCTTTCCTTAATATTTTAGCAGCATCTGTTACAGCTTCTTCAAACACATTTCCTTTCGTTTTGGTGACTCCATGTTCTATTTATTTTCCTCATGCCCCTTTAGTTTTTCTTTCTCTGTCTTTGTTCACAGACACCTTTTTCTCTGCCATGTGTTAAAATTTGGCATTCTTTAGGGGTCTTTGTTGGATCTGGTTTTTCTTCTACACACTCTCTCTCCTCTAAGTCCAAATGTCCTACAAACGTCTGGATGATATTGCTTTTTTTTCTTTTTTTACATTTGATGCTCAAATTCTTAAATTAACTCTTCAGTCATCTCTAACACACACACACACCCCAGGCCTTCGTATATGCTGTTCCCTCTGCCTAAACTACTCTTCCAAACTTCTTCTCCTGGTTTCTACGTATGATTCAAAACTCCAGTCACAGCTTAGAAGTCACTTCTGGGAAGTCTTCCTCGACAAGCTTACATTCCCATTCTGGGCTGACTGCTCCTCTATGCTTCCATGGCCCCGTTCAAAGCATCATAACTGTCTCTCTGTTGAACTAGAGGGGGTCGTGGGAAATCCCAAATTTGTAGCCAGTAGGTCAGAAGTGCCCCGCCCCCCCGAACTTGTGGCAGTGTCTGAATTAGAGGCAATCTTGTGGAGGACAGAGCCCTTAATTTGTGGGATCTGTGCTAACTCTAGGTGGCTAGTGTCAGAATTGAAGTGTATAACAGTGTACTCAGTTGGAGTTAGAATATATACATTTATACAAAAACTTGTACCTGAATGTTCATAGCATTATTCATAATAGCAAGAAAAGGGGAAACAACCCAAATGGCCATCAACCGATAAACAAAATCCATACAATAGAATATTATTCAGAAAAAATTTTTAAAGTACTGATACAAGCTGCAATATGGATGAACCCTATGTTAAGTGAAAAAGGCCAGACACAAAAGGCTACATATTGTATTATTCCATTTATATGAAATATACAGAATAGGTAAATCCACAGAGGCAGAGACATCAGTGGATGCCAGGGGATGCGGGAGGAGGAATTAGGAAGTTTGGGGTTTCTTTTTCCTGGGGTGATGCAAATACTCTGGAATTAGATATTGGCGATGGCCACATACCACTGTGAATATACTAAAAATCACTGAACTGTACAGTTTAAAATGGTGCATTTTATCTCAAACGAAACCCAACAGCTTAGATTTACCAACTTAATTTCAACAGTGTATCAAAATTTTTGCCCCAATATCCCTCTATTCCCTCCCTTTCTTTTGTAAAATTACATCTTTATACATTATAAGCCCATCAACACACTTTTATAATTACTGCTTTATTTTAAAGAGAAAAGAATTATTAGCAAAAAGATATTTATACTGACTTTTTAAACATCTTTATTGGAGTATAATTGCTTTACAGTGGTGTGTTAGTTTCTGCTGTATAACAAAGTGAATCAGCTACACGTATACATACATCCCCATATCTCCTCCCTATCCCACCCCTCTAGGTGGACACAAAGCACCGAGCTGATCTCCCTGTGCTATGTGGCTGCTTCCCACTAGCCATCTATTTTACTTTTGGTAGTGTATATATGTCCATGCCACTCTCTCACTTCGTCCCAGCTTACCCTTCCCCCTCCCCGTGTCCTTAAGTCCATTCTCTATGTCTGCGTCTTTACTCCTGTCCTGCCCCTACGTTCTTCAGAAGCTTTTTTTTTTTTAGATTCCACATATATGTGTTAACATACAGTATTTGTTTTTCTCTTTCTGACTCACTTCACTCTGTATGACAGTCTCTAGGTCCAGCTATCTCACTACAAATAACTCAATTTCCTTTCTTTTTATGGCTGAGTAATATTCCATTGTAAATATGTGCCACATCTTCTTTATCCATTCATCCGTCGATGGACACCTAGGTTGCTTCCATGTCCTGGCTATTGTAAATGGAGCTTCAATGAACATTGTGGTACATGACTCTTTTTGAATTATGGTTTTCTCAGGGTATATGCCCAGTAGTGGGACTGCTGTGTCATATGGTAGTTCTGTTTTTAGTTTTTTGAGGAACCTCCATACTGTTCTCCATAGTGGCTGTATCAATTTACATTCCCACCAACAGTGCAAGAGGGTTCCCTTTTCTCCACACCCTCTCCAGGATTTATTGTTTATAGATTTTTTGATGATGGCCATTCTGACCGGTGTAAGGTGATACCGAATTGTAGTCTTTTTTTTTTCTTTTTTTTTTTTTGCGGTACGTGGGCCTCTCACTATTGTGGCCTCTCCCATTGTGGAGCACAGGCTCCAGAAGCGCAGGCTCAGCGGCCATAGCTCACGGGCCCAGCCACTCCGCGGCATGTGGGATCTTCCCGGACTGGGGCATGAACCTGTGTCCCCTGCAACAGCAGGCAGACTCTCAACCACTGCACCACCAGGGAAGCCCCCTGATTGTAGTTTCGATTTGCATTTCTCTAATGATTAGTGATGTTGACCATCCTTTCATGTATTTGCTGACAATCTGTATATCGTTTTTGGAGAAATGTCTATTTAGGTCTTCTGCCCATTTTTGGATTGGGTTTTTTGATACTGAGCTGCATGAGCTGCTTGTACATTTTGGAGATTAATCCTTTGTCAGTTGCTTCATTTGCAAATATTTTCTCGCATTCTGAGGGTTGTCTTTTCATCTTGGTTATGGTTTCCTTTGCTGTGTGAAAGCTTTTAAGTTTCATTAGGCCCCATTTGTTTTTGTTTTTATTTCCATTTCTCTAGGAGGTGGGTCAAAAAGGATCTTGCTGTGATTTATGTCATAGAGTGTTCAGCCTACGTTTTCCTCTGAGAGTTTTATAGTATGTTTTCCTCTAAGAGTTTTATAGTGTCTGGCCTTACATTTAGGTCTTTAACCCATTTTGAGTTTATTTTTGTGTATGGTGTTAGGGAGTGTTCTAATTTCATTCTTTTACATGTAGCTGTCCAGTTTTCCCAGCACCACTTATTGAAGAGGCTGTCTTTTCTCCATTGTATATTCTTACCTCCTTTATCAAAGATAAGGTGACCATATGTGCAGGGGTTTATCTCTGGGCTTTCTATCCTGTTCCATTGATCAATATTTCTGTTTTTGTGCCAGTACCATACTGTCTTGATTACTTGCTTTGTAGTATAGCCTGAAGTCAGGGAGCCTGATTCCTCCAGCTCTGTTTTTCTTTCTCAGGATTGCTTTGGCTATTTGGGGTCTTCTGTGTTTCCATACAAATAGTGAATTTTTTTGTTCTAGTTCTGTGAAAAATGCCATTGGTAGTTTGATAGGGATTGCATTGAATCTGTAGATTGCTTTGGGTCGTAGAGTCATTTTCACAATGTTGATTCTTCCAATCCAAGAACATGGTATATCTTTCCATCTGTTTGTATCATCTTTAATTTCTTTCATCAGTGTCTTATAGTTTTCTGCATACAGGTCTTTTTTCTCCTTAGGTAGGTTTATTCCTAGGTATTTTATTCTTTTTGTTGCCATGGTAAATGGGAGTGTTTCCTTAATTTCTCTTTCAGATTTTTCATCATTAGTGTATAGGAATGCAAGAGATTTCTGTGCATTTTGTATCCTGCTACTTTACCAAATTCATTGATTAGCTCTAGTAGTTTTCTGGTAGCATCTTTAGGATTTTCTATGTAGAGTATCATGGCATCTGCAAACAGTGACAGTTTTACATCTTGTTTTCTGATTTGGATTCCTTTTATTTCTTTTTCTTCTCTGATTGCTGTGGCTAAAACTTCCAAAACTATGTTGAATAAGAGTGGTGAGAGTGGGCAACCTTGTCTTGCTCCTGATCTTAGTGGAAATGATTTCAGTTTTTTCACCATAGAGAACGATATTGGCTGTGGGTTTGTCATATATGGCCTTTCTTATGTTGAGGTAAGTTCCCTCTATGCCTACTTTCTGGAGGGTTTTTATCATAAATGGGTGTTGAATTTTGTTGAAAGTTTTCTCTGAATCTATTGAGATTATCATATGGGTTTTCTCCTTCAGTTTGTTAATGTGGTTTATCACATTGACTGATTTGCGTATACTGAAGAATCCTCGCATTCCTGGGATAAACCCCACTTGATCATGGTGTATGATCCTTTTAATGCACGGTTGGATTCTGTTTGCTAGTATTTTGTTGAGGATTTTTGCATCTATGTTCATCAGTGATATTGGCCTGTAGTTTTCTTTTTTTGTGGCAACTTTGTCTGGTTTTGGTATCAGGGTGATGGTGGCCTCATAGAATGAGTTTGGGAGTGTTCCTCCCTCTGCTATATTTTCGAAGCGTTTGAGAAGGATAGGTGTTAGCTCTTCTCTAAATGTTTGATAGAATTTGCCTGTGAAGCCATCTGGTCCTGGGCTTTTGTTTGTTGGAAGATTTTTAATCACAGTCTCAATTTCAGTGCTTGTGATTGGTCTGTTTATATTTTCTATTTCTTCCTGTTTCAGTCTTGGAAGGTTGTGCTTTTCTAAGAATTTGTCCATTTCTTCCAGGTTGTCCACTTTATTGGCATATAGTTGCTTGTAATAATCTCTCATGATCCTTTGTATTTCTGCAGTGTCAGTTGTTACTTCTCCTTTTTCATTTATAATTCTATTGATTTGAGTTTTCTCCCATTTTTCTTGATAAGTCTGGCTAATGGTTTGTCAATTTTGTTTATCTTCTCAAAGAAACAGCTTTTAGTTTTATTGATCTTTGCTATTGTTTCCTTCATTTCTTTTTCATTTATTTCTGTTCTGATCTTTATGATTTCTTTCCTTCTGCTAACTTTGGGGGTTTTTTGTTCTTCTTTCTCTAATTGCTTTAGGTGCAAGGTTAGGTTGTTTATTTGAGATGTTTCTTGTTTCTTGAGGTAGGACTGTATTGCTATAAACGTCCCTCTTAGAACTGCTTTTGCTGTGTCCCATAGGTTTTTGGGTCATCATGTTTTCATTGTCATTTGTTTCTAGGTATTTTTTTATTTCCTCTTTGAATTCTTCAGTGATCTCATGGTTATTTAGTAGTGTATTGTTTAGCCTCCATGTGTTTGTATTTTTTACAGATTTTTTTCCTGTAATTGATATCTAGTCTCATAGCATTGTGGTTGGAAAAGATACTTGATACAATTTCAATTTTCTTAAATTTACCAAGGCTTGATTTGTGACCCAAGATATGATCTATCCTGGAGAATGTTCCATTAACACTTGAGAAGAAAGTGTAATCTGTTTTTGGATGGAATGTCCTATAAATATCAACTAAGTCCATCTTGTTTAATGTATCATTTAAAGTTTGTGTTTCCTTATTTATTTTCATTTTGGATGATCTACATACTGACTTTTATATCCACCTTTGTAGTTACCTTTATTGTGCCCTATTTCTTTGTGTGGATTCAAAACACTGCCTAGTGCCCTTTTCTTTCAGTTTGAAGACTCCTTTCAGTATTTCTTATAGGACAGGTCTGTTAGTGATGGATTTTCTCAGTTTTTGTTTATCTTAGAATATCTTGATTTCTCCTTTGTTTCTAAGGGATAGTTTTGCAGAATTTTTAGTTGACCAGTCTGTTTCTTGCAGCATTTTGAATATGTCATCCCACTGCTCTCTGGTCTCTTGGTTCTGATGAGAAGTCAATTGTTAATGGTATTGAGGACCCCTTGTACATTTCCTGCTGTTTTCAAGATTCTCTTTATGTCTTTGGCTTTTGACTGTTTGACTATGACGTGTCTAGGTGTGAATTACTTTGAGTCTATTCTACTTGGAATTTGTTGAGATTCTTCAATGTGCAGATTAAAGTTTTTCATTAAACCTGGAGAGACTTTGGCTATTATTTATTCACATATTCTTTATGTCCCTTCTCTCTTCCCCTTCTGAGACTCCCATTATGCGTAGGCTGGAATACAGTATTCCCCTCTTATCCACAGTTTTGCTTTATGCAGTTTGTACCTGCAGTCAACCGCAGTCCAAAAATATTAAATGGAAAATTCCAGAAGTAAACAATTCACTAGTTTTAAATTGCAAGCTGTTTTGAGTAGCATGATGAAATCTTGTACCATCTGGCTCCAGCCCCCCTGGGACGTGAATCATTCCATTGTCCCGTGCATCCACACTGTATGGGCTACCTACCACCTGTTAATCACTTACTGGTCATCTAAGTTATCCAATGGACTGTTGCAGCATTGCAGTGCTTGTGTTCAAGGAACCCTTA
Organism: Globicephala melas; assembly: GCF_963455315.2. Lineage (NCBI taxonomy): Eukaryota > Metazoa > Chordata > Mammalia > Artiodactyla > Delphinidae > Globicephala > Globicephala melas. Next base: position 21,570,671 of record NC_083328.1, read on the forward strand.
CTTTACTTAATAATGGCCCCAAAGTACAAGACTAGTGATGCTGGCAGTTAGGATATGCCAAAGCAAAACCATAAAGTGCTTCTTTTATGTGAAAGGTGAGAGTTCTCAGCTTAATAAGAAAAAAAATTTGTATGCTCAGATTGCTAAGATCTACAGTAAAAATGAATCTTCTTTCTGTGAAATTGTGAAGATGGAAAAAGAAATTCATGCCAGTTTTGCTGTTGTACCTCAAACTGCAAAAGTTACGGCCACGGTGTGTGATAAGTGCTTAGCTAAGGTGGAAAAGGCATTAAATCTGTGGGTGGAAGACATGCTGATTGATGGCAATGTGTTAAGCCAGAAAGCACTGAGCTATAAGACAACTTCAGCAAAGGATCCCCTGAAACAAGTGATACCAAGCCATTTACTGCAAGTAAAATAATGATTACATGGCT